>NC_028640.1:21666518-21675239 GCF_001406875.1 Solanum pennellii
CCAAAAAAATTTAAAGTTTGTTTTTATTTTCACACATCCCTACTCTCGACCCCCGCCACCCCATCCCCCAGAAAAATAATAATAAATCTAAGTTTATTTTTAAAAAATACTTTCAATTTTAAATTTTTATTTTTCACCCCTACCCCACCCCCACTGCTCTCCCTCAACAAGCCCCACTATCACCACCTTCCTGTAACAGCCCGGAAATTCTATGACCTAGACTAGAGCCTTTTTATGATGAATAATGATGATTCTAGACCTAAACAAAGGTAATTAAATTAGCTTGGAAGTACTAAATCTTAAACGTCAAGAAATGTCCATGACGTTCGGAGACTAGTGAAAGAGGTCTAGTGTGCCTGTAGGTCTTGGAAGGGGTTGGAAGGGTCGTATGAAGGTCAAAGTTTGTAAAAATGGTTAGGGTACACATTATAACATTTTTAGGGTAAAAAAGTCCAGGTATGACTTTTCGAGTAAACCACCCTAAGGGCCCCTGAGTAGAACCCAAACATTTGACCCAAAAGCTATCAAAACAGCTTTACAATCGACGAAGCAAAGGATGGTCCATCGATGGACTCACGCTCCGTCATTGGAGGTCATGAGTCGCTACTCAGTGTATGAAGCGTCAACTCCATTTTGAGAACTCTCTAAATCAAACCACGACTTGCAAGGATGGTCCGTTCTAGAGCGACAGACCATTGATTGAGGGCGTCGTTTGGTGTCTGCGAACTGGTGCACTACACGGCCAAGTGAAGGGTGGTTTGATGAATTCCACCCTTGGATAATTAATTGTAGGGTCAAAAAAATAATTGATTTTAGGTATATTAAGGGATTTTAACTTATTAAACAAGTCTGCACACTACAAAATCCCAAAATCCCAAAGACTCACTTCTCTCTAGTTTCTCTCTCCCCAACTCAAACCTCCATCGAAGAAACTTCGGAGCTTCAAGAACAAGACAAATTCACCAAGGAATCCAACTCAATTTCGTGGTTAATTATATTTAAGGTATGGTTTCTTTCACTCTTGTGACTTATTTCCCCAAGAGGCCCCTCCAAAGAGTATTTCAAAACTCCCCCAAAACTAGGGTTTCTATCTATACATGGGTCCTCTTTGAAAAATGAAATTTATGAATCAATTGTGATGAATTATGATCCTTTATTATCGTTTAACTATGTAATGATGGTTAATTTTTGGTAATCACTTGAGATTTCCCCTTTGACCCTTGTTCTTCCCTAAACTCATAAAACCTTGAAATTTTTATGGTGAATTGTAGAAGATGATTAGTATAGGGATTGTGTAGAATGATGTTAGTTGTGTATTACTTCTTGAATAACCTTGTTTAGGTATTGATTATGTATTATTGGGTAATTGATATATGAAGGCCCATGAAGGGGCAAGAAGGTATGAAGGTTGGTTCTTTCTTGAACTCAATTATTAAAAATGAATTACTTAGATAGTAATGATCTTATATCTAATGTGTTGTTGTGGTGTTGATGACAAGTATCCCTCATCCTTAACCCTATACACTTGGATTAGATATAAAGTATGTATGCATGTTTTGATATGATTATTGTACGATTGAAAGGTAGTTCTCATCATGACTATAATGAAGTGTTTAAGTTAAACGTTTACTCACTTGCTAGTGGTTTCTAAAGTGAAAGGGTTGTTCTCACTTATTTTATGATGAGATGTTTACATAATGGTCTAGTAAAGGTTAATGTGAACTTATGCGATGACTAAACATGGTTACAAAAGGGAATAGATGCTTAGCACAAAAAGGGAATGTAAATGAGATGGGAGTCTCACATTTAGTAAGTCCGACTTACCACATGTGTTTCCTCATGTGGTCTAATGTTGGTTATTGAAACCTCTTTCTCTAATTATAAAAGTAAATGGTTAAATAAGTGTATGAACTCTCTCCAGATCCTTCTTAAGGGTTTCTACATAGTGTGAGGGAGGGTATGGGACTTCTCTCATTCATTGCACTTTTAGGATCCTAAGAGTTGGTTCTAGTAGTGTTCCTTTATGATTGTGTTGATTATGACTTGTGTTTCTAATCTATTTATGATCTTTATGAATAAATCATGTCATGATAAAATATGAGATTAAGAATATTGCATGTTGTGGGTTGCTTAATGTGATACTAAGCTTTGGATAGGACTATGGGGTTCTATTCTTTGCATTGCAAAAGTATTGCTTGGGTTGCCTACATGTTGGGTTGATATTACGTTGGGTTGACTATAATGCCTATTATATGTGTAGGTTGGGTTTAATTGATAGAAAGCATGTTTTTGACTAAACTGTCCTTTTATACATGCAGTGATGATTTTATGCGTAGAAGCCATACTTAGTACGTGTGACGTACTAACCCATATTTTCTTCCCTTTTTCCCAAACTATGTAGGTTCGGGTCGTTGAGGATTTCAAGGCCACTTCTCAAGACACTTGGACTTGCTTCTACAAGTTGGTGAGTCCTCAAGTCCGAGGACGAAACCCCATATTCTAGCTTTCTAGTTTTTGTTTTGTTTGAAAGACAATATTGTATTTTATAATTTGAGATGTTCTCATTGATGTATGGGCTAAGTCCCAAGTTTCTATTCCTTAATGTCTAAATGGTTCATTGTGACAAAGTTAGTTGATATTTCCCTTATATGAAAAGAAGTGAACTTCCAAAGTAAAAGTTTTAAATATTTCGCACTTTTATTCTATGATACATGCTATGACTATGCTAAGAGCTTGTATAAGACCTCTTCGTGGTCGAATACGCCGGTAACGACTAGGGGGTGCCCTTGGGTCGTTACAAACTTGGTATCAGAGCATAAGGTTGTAAATAATGTAGGATTGATGTCACAACATACCACGTGAAGTAGAGTCTTGTTCATGGGTGTGTAGCGCACCACACTTATAAATGCGAGGCTACGAGATGCTTAGGAAACTCTCACTCTTTTGTCATTCTTTAGTCGTGCCTAAGAATCTTAACTCCATCTAGTCATTTATTATAATTCTTTTATAGGAAAAGGGCCTAAAATACCCTCAAAGTATTAGAAATGGTACAAAATTACCCTCCATCCACCTATTGGCTCCAAAATACCCTTTCCACCCACCTATTGGATCCAAAATACCCTTGTCATCCACCTATTGGTTCAAAATTGACCACTTATTTAACGGTTTTATGTTTAAACTATTTAAATATTTTTTAAAATATGTGGCACTCAACTATTTGTTATAATTTAATTTATTAGTATAATTTATAAATAAATCCACTACTCACCCAAAACTAATTAAACCCCTCCAAATTAATAAACCCGTCACATTATTAAAGCAACAAAAGAAAATCTACTGTCAATTGAGTGTTTTAAAAAATTTGAGGCAAAAATATCTCAAAAGTAAATTATCATACATTCAAGTGTCTAAATAAAGATTATCGATAAACTTAAAAGTCAGACTATGTTCATCTTAATTATTCTAACGTCTCAATTATGTGATGTTACTTCATAGGTAACTTTTTTTCAAAATAATATATTAAATGTTTTAAAAAACAAATCATAAGTATTTATAAAATTATATTTTTAAAAAGTGCATGAATTAATTCGGGATGTATTACTTCTTTACCTTTAATCATAAATTTCTAAATTCAATCAATCATATTGAAAGTGTCCTCCTAAATAAGCAGCTCAATCTAAATTTAATTGAATCTTCGATTCGGACTCGAATAATTTTAGATGTCATTTTCAGGAATATATAATTTCATTGTGCTTTAGTAGTGTTTATGACGATTTTTATATTATAGTTGGATTATTACTTGGGTGGGGTTTAGTTAGTAATGAGTGGGTAGTTGGTTGATTTATAAATTATATTAGTAAATTAAATTATAACCAAAAGTTGACGGCAAGTATTTTAAAAAGTTTTTAAAGAATTTAATTTTAAAACAATAAAAGAAATAGTCAATTTTGAACCCAAAGGTGGATGACAAGGGTATTTTGGACCCAATAGGTGGATGAAAAGGGCATTTTGGAGCCAATAGGTGGATGAAAAGGACATTTTGGAGCCAATAGGTGGATGAAAAGGGCATTTTGGAGCCAATAGGTGGATGAAAAGGACATTTTGGAGCCAATAGGTGGATGAAGGATAATTTTGTACAATTTTCAATACTTCAAGGGTATTATAGACCCTTTTCCGCTCTTCTATATAATAGAAAAATATTAATTGATATTGATTGGTCAAACAGAGGGTCAATTTCTTGAAATAGGAAAAATAAAAAAGAACTCGTCCATGTAACCATACTAAACATGATGGATAGAACTATGGAAATGCAGTACATTTGTTGAATTAAAATACCAAATTAACAATAATTTATTTTTATAGCAAACTAGACAAACTTTTTATATTTGTGCGATAATCTTAATAATCAAGTAGCTGGAAATTCATCTTTATTCCTCCATTCAATCTTCGAATTCTAGATTTATGGAACAATATATCCTGCAAGGGTAAAAAAAATATCATTATTTTTTAGTGATTTGCAAAAGAAGTAATATAGAATCTTAATTGAAATTGTACATGTTCAACTAAAACTAGAAAAGTAACTAGAAAAGTAAAAGAGTAAAAGATTATTGCTCATCAAATTTGAATTTTGAATTTTGAATTTGGTTCGATAGGGTTAGTCTTTTGTAATTGAATTTGTATCATTAGATTGAAAAATACTAAAAAGAATTGCCCTCCGAAAGTTATATTTTACGATTTATAAATAAATAGTTATTTGTTTTGATAGAAATCGAGTTGGTACTATATTTGTAAAAAAGTGTCAATAAACACTTTCGCTATTAAAATAACTGAAATATTCTTAAAGCTATTTACAAAGTATATATAAAATAAGTATTTTTACATTAAGTTCAAACGATAAAAATAGAGTAAAAGAGATAATTAAAGGCTGTGTTTTAAAGAGCACGAGATTAAAAAGGACATTAACAAAAAAATCTTGAAAGATCAAGTCAAATTGAAAGTATTACAAGATGGAAAATCGTAAGTCAGGGTTGTCAACTTATATTTAAAGTTGATTTTGATGTATATATCAGGATGACAAAATTAATCCATGAAAATATCTTTTAAAATTTAAGTAAGTCTATATTAGTTCAATTTATTTTGACCTGTCCAATTCAGCATGTTTAAAACTTGGGCTAATATATAGCCCAAATTAACCAATGAAAACTTTGTCAAAATATTTCTAAAAAGACTTTGTTTTTTTTGTGTGTGTGGGTATAAGCGTTTCTTAGCCAATTTCAGCCAAGTTACTTCTGGTTCTGGACAGATCATTCATTAAAACAATCCATTTTTGAAATGTCCAAATTCAATCAATCTAACCTGCTCATTTGATATAAGTGGATTTGACCAATTAATTACAAGCTTAACCAAATGCCCTCTAAGCTACTTATTATGAATCACTACCTGAATTATCTAGATGATTTGATAATTGATATTATACAAATTCTCATACTACGTGTCCATGAATATAAAGAAGTTAAAACATTTTTTGAAAAAAAGAAAAAAACTTTTGTTACACTTACTGCCACATTTCATGCCAATAGGCCTATTCTTGATGTTGCACCTTTTAGGAATAATAACAGCAATAGCAGGATTAGCTCCAGCATTTTTGGCTATTGGTGACAATATTGCAGCACATAGACACTTTGGTGAAGTCTTTAACTTTGCCACAACATATTGGAGGGGCTTTGGCCTTAGCATTTTTGGCTGCACCAAGACATGGAACTAAGCTAACAGTTGGTGCATTTCCACAATCTCCTCCTGCTGCATTTGTTTGTGGGAGAAATGAATTGTTATTAATTGTGGCTAGAAAGTAAATGAGTATGGCTATAAAGTAAATGTTGGAAATGTAATTGGAAGCCATATAGATTTTTGTTGAAGTGAAGAAGTATTTTTGTTTTCTTTCTAAGTGTGTAAGATGTGGTTTTGCTGGTTTTATGGACTTAGTGGATTGGGTTTAAAAATTATTCTAGTATCCAATTAATAGACTATAAAAATAAGTAGAAATTAACCACGATTTTTTTTGATAATATGTTGCTAAATAGACCAGAACCAGTAGAATAATTTGATAATCCAACGCTAGTCCGTGTCAAATCCCTATATTAATATACGATTATGTTTTGATGACATAATTTGTCTGTTGCAAATTTCTTTTTTTCTTTGTATTGCAAAATATGCTTTCTATTGGGGGATTTTTCGTTCCTTTCAAAGCTAAAATCTCTAGTTAAATTAAATGTGGTAGCATGGATCCTTTGATCCAATTCACTTGAACGCTCTTAGTTGAAAAATTATATTATGTCATATTATGTCACATCCTTATTCTTTTTCAAAAACGGATTGTTTGTTTTGAAAGAAAGAGTTCTTCTAATTAAAGTGACATTTAAAAATTATTTTTTTTATTTAGAGTCGCCACTGGAAATTGAGTTATGGTGTTTCAAGTCATCTTTTTGTTTAATCCCTAATCAAAAGGAAATGACACTTTATTTTGATTTGCGAACTAGAAATTCGGGTAAGGAATTATGTTGACCGAGGGGAAGGTATTAGGCATCCCTCGATTCCTGTGGTTCTAGCACGGTCGCTATTAACTTATACTTATTTTAAAATATTTTTGGATATATTATTTTCAGGCCATGACTTGTTTGCATTTTTATTGTTGAACTTTTATTTGGTCTCAAATCGAATGCATAACTGCATTCTCGACTTTGACATCTGCAGACATAACTGTCTTCACCTCTCGATTTCATCACACCTAATAATTTTTATTTACACCTCTTGATTTAAATTAATGAAAATTAATTATTAAAATAATTTAGTCAAGGTGTGTAACGGCATCCTTGAATTTCTTTCAGTGTCGCAAAAAAGATGTGTAACCACATTCTTAATTGAAACAAATATTTTTCAACATGCCTCAATTTCATCTAGTCATTAATAAATAAATATTTTCCTTTATACATAAAACCAAATAAAAATGCAATAAATCTAAATGTTAAGGATACAATATATAATTTTGCATCATTTTATATCTTTTTATTTTATATTTTTTAATATTTTATATTTTGTTACTCTTAAAATAACTTCAACATTAAGTATACATTTTCTAATCAAACAAGGCAACAACGATTTGCTAAACATAAATCTCAATCTTTATTGAACAAAATAAACAATAATTATTTTTCACCTAATAAATTTACTTTTATTTGCAAAGAGATATAACATTGAACATATCATAATAATTACATCAAATTTCATAAATTAATTAATAGGATAAAATAATATAAAATACCACAATATTTTGATCGATGCTCGATTAAACGCTCACAAAGCTTTTACTTGGTGGTTTATGATGATGTATATGTTGTGTTTTTAAAATAATAATGTAAAAAAAAAATAGAATGTCTTGGTGAATTTTTAAAGGATAATGAAATAAAATGGAAAAGTTTTTCTTCTTTATTTTTTCTTGAGTCTCCTGTTTCTTCCTTTGATTTTTTGTTTTTTTGTTCGTGTTCCTTTTTCTTGGCTGATTATTGTGTGTGTATTTTTCTGTGTTGTGTGTCGTGTATGTATAAGGGGAAAGTGGGTAGAGGTTTAGGGAAAATGGGGGATATGGGATAGGTGTAGGTGTAGGTGGGTTGGGGTAATGGGAGATGGGTAGGTTATTTTTATTTTTTGTTGTTAATAAATTTAAATATAAGAATAATAATATTAACTAATTAATTTGAAATTAATAAAAATATAGAAAAATTAAATAGCTAGATAAAAAAAAAATTAAAATCACTAATTCATAATTAAATCTTTGAATAAATAAAAGTAAATGTACCTTGAAGTGTGATTTAATTTTTAAGTTTTCATATCTTTTAAAAAAATAATAATAAAATAAGACTAAACAGAAATATTTAATTTAGATTTTTAAAAAATATTAAAATCTTATGTTCGATCAAAAATTACGTTCTATATATTACATATATAAAAAATAATATTATGCATATCAATTAAAAACGACTTTTTAAAAATTACATTAAATTTTTTTAACACTCTTTAAAAAAAATTTGACTTCATCACCGAGGAAGGATCTAATCTTTTATACTGTGGATGAGTCTCTGGTGTGAACTTGAATTTGTGAAAATGGCATGAAATTACTTTTTGCTTAGTGGGGTGGTTAAAGCTAAATGTGATCATAGTGTTGTAATGATTTGCTTTATAAAAACTTTGACACATTTCCACATATATATATATATATATATATATATATATATATAGGGAAAAAGGTTAAAAATGCACTTAAATTGTATGAAAGGAATAAATGTCACGACCCAAAACGGGCCGCGACTGGCACCCACACTTAACCTACTATGTGAGCGAACCAACCAATCTAAATCCCAACATTTCAACCATAAATAACAAAATATAATGCGGAAGACTTTAACTCATTAATGAAAATCGATTAAATAACTTATAAAAACTCAATACTATTTATTCCCAAAACCTGGAAGTCATCACCACAAGAACATCTATCCTCAAATCACTAATCTAAGAGTATCTAAGAAGCTAAAATAAGTAAAAAGCTAGTCCATGCCGGAATCTCAAGGCATCAAGACATGAAGAGGAAGATCCAGTCCAAGCTAGAAGCAATAGCTCACCCTGAAATCTGGCTTAAGACTGGCTAGAGTTGCGGTTGAGTTGAAGACG
>NC_028640.1:21676342-21687974 GCF_001406875.1 Solanum pennellii
TTAATTCTGTGGAAGGATTTGTGACGGTCCGTCGAGCCCTCAACGGTCCGTCCTGCCATTTCGTCGTGAAGTTCAGAGAGTCGATCTCAGTACCCAAATTTCTAAATTCTAAGTGTTTTGGAACGAGACCCCCTCGACGGTCCGTCGTGCCCATGACGGTCCGTCGTGGGATCCGTCGACCCAGACAGTGATTTCCAGAAATTAACTCTGCTGCTCCAAACGACTAAACAGGTCGTTACAATAAAAATGTTCTTAATTTATAGTTTGATTTAAAAATGTCTTTATCGTCAATACTTTGATTCAAAAATGTGATTGCAGTCAATACTTTGGTTCATAAATGTCACTATAGTTACAAAATGAGTCAAAAATGCCCCTTTTTCCGAATAAATATATTATTTTTTCTTTTTAAAAACATCTTCTTCCTACTTAAAATATTATTAAGGAACACTATTCTTGTTTTCTTTTTTCAAAAATCACTTTAACAAATAAAAATGTAGAAAATATTATTTTTCTTCTTAATCTCATTTTATCAATTAACATAGAATAATTTCATGTACCCTTTCAATAGATAACATATATCATATACATATAAGATCATAGTATATCTATCATTAATTTATATTTATATAACGATAAAAATATCGATGATAAAATTAAAAATATTTTTATTTTTTTCTGTATTGAAGTAAGATAAACATTTGCTAATTTTTTAAAAAAACATTAATTGAATTAAAAAATCTGTCAAACAGAAATAATAATATATTCATTTGAAAAATGAACTTTTTTGACCCATTAAATAACAATTAGGACATTTTTAGACCAAAATATTGATGATAAGAACATTTTTGGACCAAACTACAAACTGAGGGACATTTTTGTTCCTTTTGAATAGTTTAAGGATATTTTTATATCAAAGTATTGAATCTAAGGACATTTTGAGCCAAACTATAAACTAGAACATTTTTATTCTGTCACATAATTTAAGAGCATTTTAACCATTTTCCTTTTATATATATATATTTATTTATTTATTGCTCTTATATAGAAAAGAGACAGTTTTGCAACTTTTAACATAACTGTTTTTTGTCATATTTAGGAACGGTTAAGGACAATTTGGTCCAACTATTAATACTTTCTCAATGAATAATATTGTCCTTCACTTTTTTTGTTGTTTTACTTTTAAATCTTCAGACATAAAACTCCTTCCACATTTACTTTTCAGCTGCAAAATTTTTGCCTACTTTCCATGCATGTGGGCTATTCTTTTACTACACTTTCCTTCTATTAATTAATAATAATGAATATAATTTAGGTCCCACTACTTATTTTCTTTTCTTTATTTATACCTTATAACTTTTTTCCTTTTATTTTTATGGCAAAATCATTTTTTAATATGCTAATTACTTTAATTGTTAACTAAATATGGAAAAATTATGTCTTCTTTTTAATTAGTTATATACCTAAAAATTGTATAAATATAAATAATTATATAATTTTTTTAATTCACTCTCAAAATTCTATTGATATCAATTTATAAATAACAATAATTAACAATTTAAAAAGTATAAAATACATATAAAAACTCACTTGACTCTAAAAATCTTATCAGTGCTCCGTAAATTGATACATGAGAAGTAACATATATGATCTGAAAATTATGCTAAATATTGAAAAGACATAATAAAAAATGATTAATTTTTGAAATTATGTATGCCATATAAATTGAAATAAAGAGAGTAATATATATTATTTTAAAAATTATATAAAAAGTGCTAACACCTTAAAATCTTTTTAAAATCATATAAAATTTGGCTAATTTTTTCAAGTTCTATGACACTCCCTTCGTCCCATATTAATTGACTATATTATTCTAAAAATAGTTATCTCATATTAGTTGATCATCGAACTAAATCAACAAAACATTATTAACATTTTCCAATATTATATCCTTGCGATTACTTCCTTTTGAAATTGTCACATTTGTTTGTAAAATTCTCACAAAGTTTTTTTTAAAAGATTGAATTAGTAAAGTTATTTTCTTATTTATAATTTCTTCGGTACGGTGGAAATGAAAAGTAATCAATTAATATGAGACAAATAAATATTAGGTTCTGTACAGACACGGGGTCGTGTATCTAGTATATATACATGTGTGTGAAAAGAGGTTTATTTAAATCCTTTTTTAAAGAAAAATTATATTACAATATAATTATATTACTTTATATATTCAATTTCAAAATCAAGTGGGTGAAAGAGGTTTATTCAAATATTTTTTGAAGAAAAATTATATTACATATAATTATATTACTTTATATTATAAATTTCAAAATAAAAAAATTGATTCCGCCTGTGATATACATATAGTGGCTTATTATTATCTACTACTTATAAATGGCAATAAGCACGCAGCGGTAGTGGCAAATTGGATGCACTAAGTTTTATATATTTAATGCATGCATGTGATATACTTCGCAGGTGCTATATTTGGGTTGTTGTTAGTCCGTAGCCACTGGTTTTGTGACAAGTGGCTTTCAGACATTAGTATTAATATTTTGTTCTTGCTTTATAAATTTTATTTTGATATATAAAAATGGGTAATTAAATATTAGGTGTATCAAATTATTTAAATTCCATTAAAGTTATGTTAAATGGGGGAATTTAGACTTACCTTTAGGTTTGAACTTTAGAAAATTAATTATATAATTATATGAATTTTTGGATCTAGGCTGAACATAGAGTAAATTGAGTGTTTATAGATTCGTTAACTTACAAGTTATACATATGTATATACTTGATAGTTTGAAAACATTCGGAGGCAATAAGGAAAGGAAGGGCATTGGAGAAGTAGTTGCTTGACTTCGATTCTTCGGTGGAGGTAGGTTATGGTTTATTTCTATTTGATAGATAAACTCTAAATAGCGATTGATATGTATTGAGTGATATTGTAAAGTCTCCTATGTACTTGATTGTGTGGTTGTATGTTTTGATTGTGTGGCTTGTGGTTGACCTAAAATTATGAGACTGTTGAATTTCTAATCTTGAACCCTCTCTATTAAAATGACTCCTTGAATAAAGAAGACTTGATGAAATACAATAATGAGATAATTGGATCAGCGATTCACGTTCCGGCACGGTATTATTGGATCGGAGTGTCACGTTCCGACACGGTATTATGGGATCGGAGTGTCACGTTTCGACACGATATATGGGATCGGAGTGTCACGTTCCGACACAATAATATTAAAGGAAAGGAATCTTGAATTAACTTAATATACTCAATCTCAAAGAACCCATTTTCCAAATGAGTATGATGTAGAGGCATGAGTCCTCATAAGTGTGCTTGATGTTGTGATTGATGGTGTACCTACTATGGTGTTGTTGTCATGTGTTTGTTGCTTGCCACCTGTTAAGTATTGTATTTGATTTTATATTATTTTTTAATATATATTGGTTTCTATGTTGAGTTGGCCGATGATACCTATTCAGTACGTGTTCATTGTACTGACCCCTACTTGTATTTTCTTCTTTGTTCTTTTGTGGAGTGCAACAAGTGTACCATCGACTTCGAATCACCCTCAACTCTAGTCAGTCTCCAGCACATCAGAGTTCAGGGTGAGCTATTAATTCTAGCTCGTCCTGGATTCTCTCATTCATGTCTTGATTCCTTTGAATTTCAGATATGGTTCATCTTTTTGCTTATTTTAGTTTCTTAAACACTCTTAGACTTGGTAATTTAAAAATAGATGTCCTTGATGTGATGACTATCAGATTTTCGGATAAGTACTAAACTTTAGAAACTTAGTTAAATTGGTTACTTAATAAGTTTTGGAGCTTTCGCATTATTTTTGTTATTTATAGTTGAACTATTGGTATATGTTGGAGTTTAGATTTGTTGGTTCGCCCACTTAGGGGGGTAAGTGTGGGTGCCACTCACGACTCATTTTTAATCGTGACAAACTTGATATCAGAGCGTTAGGTATCGATGATCTCATCACACAAGGACAAGTCTAGTAGAGTCTTGCGGAACGGTATGGGACACCTTTACATTTCTTCGATAGGCTACAAGACTTTAGGATTTCGTGCTATTACTTGGATCCAATTGGTATCTAGGTGATACAAATTGGTATCTGACCTTCTCACTCTATTTCGCAGATGGTTAGAACTTGAGCAACAACTATGCCAACACCAACACCGGCAAGACAGGGTGTGGCTGAGCCAACCATTGGTGTTGTAACTCGAGGAGGAGCAGTTGCAAGAGGCTGTGGTAGAGGTCGTGGGAGAACGCCCACTAAAGGCAGAGGACAAACACCTGATCCAGCTAGGGATAGAGCAGTGACTCCTCCACCGACTGATGAGGTAGTGAGAGAGGGTGAAGAAGGAAAAAATGAGCAGATTTTGGATAAGAAAGTACTACCTTATCCTATCCAAAAGATGATTAATCAGGTTCTTACTTATCTTAGCGGGTTATCTGATCAGGGCCAGACTCCTCCAATGTTTTCTGCACCAGCACCTCAGGTTCTGAGGAGTACAACATGCAGCTGATGTGGCTCCCCGCATGGATGCATCATTGGAAATAGGCATGTTTCCTCGATTGACTACAGGGTCTATAATAACAGGTAATCAGCATGACCTTTTCATTAAGTTCTTAAAGTTGAAACCTCCAGTCTTCAAGGGTGCTGAATCTGAAGATTCCTATGATTTTCTGGTTGATTATCATGAGCTGCTACGTAAGATGGACATAGTAGAACGATTCAGTGTTGAGTTTGTGACCTACCAGTTTCAGGGGGATGCCAAAATGTGGTGGCGGTCGTATGTTGAGTGTCAACCAGCAAAGGCACCACCTATGACTTGGGTATCATTTTCTAGCTTATTTATGGAGAAGTATATACCTTGGACTTTGAGGGACAAGAGGAGAGATGAGTTCCTGAGCGTAGAGCAAGGAAGGATGTCTGTTGCTGCTTATGAGGCCAAATTCTGTGCACTATCCAGGTATGCCACTCAGCTTTGCTTCAGTCCACAAGAGCGGATTCGCCGCTTTGTGAAAGGATTGAGGTCAGATTTGCAGATTCCAGCCTTATACATAGCTGCTACAGCAAAATTCTTTCAGGAAGTGGTTGATTTTGTGATAGAGGTAGAGGGAGTGAAGCCAGACGACTTCACCACGGGGTCGACATTTAAGAAGTTCCATAAGGGAGGTGAGTTTAGTGGTTCTTACTCTAGACGACAGAGTTCAGGAGGTTATGCAGCCCGTCCTATTCAGTCTTCATTGCAGGCTTCAGCTGGGGGTTCGTCGCAGACTAGTCAGCCTTTTTATGAGTTTGGAGGTTATCTCCAGACTTCGTCATTTTCACAGAGACCTATACTTGACTCCAGGACTTGTTATGGATGTGGAGAGGCTGGACATATTAGGAAATATTGTCCAAAGCAGAGTTACAGATCCCCAATAGTTAGATGTAGAGGTGGTTATAGTAAAGGCCGCCATTCTAGAGGACGTGGTGGACAAGGTAGTGGTGGTCACCAGTTCAGTAGGGGTGGCGGGCAGGTTGGAACTACTGTAATGCAGCTTGGCAGGGGCAATGGACAGACAGGTGATAACGCCTATTGTTATGCTTTCCCTGAGAGATCTGAGACAGAGACATCTGATGTTGTTATCACAGGTACTCTTTTGGTCTGTCATTGCATGGATTCTGTATTGTTTGATCCTGGATCCATATTTTCATATGTATCTTCCTCATTTGCTACTGGTCTTGATTCATATTGTGATTTTCTTAACATGGCTATTCGTGTCTCTACTTATGTGGGGGAGTCTGTGATAGTTGAGAAGGTGTATAGGTCTTGCCTTGTGACTTTTGTGGGAAACAATACTTATGTAGATTTGATTATTCTAGAGATGGTTGATTTTGATTTATTTCTGGGTATGACTTGGCTTTCTCAAAATTTTGCTATCTTATGTTGTAATGCTAAAACTGTGACATTGGCCAAGCTTGGGACAGATCCACTAGTGTGGGAGGGTGACTATATTTCCACTCCAGCTCGTATTATCTCTTTTCTTTGTGCTAAGAGGTTGGTGAGTAAGGGTTGTTTAGCTTTCTTGGAACATCTGAGGGATGATACTTCCAAAGTGCCTTTGATTGAGTCTGTTTCGATAGTCCGTGAGTTTCTGGATGTGTTTCCTGCAGACCTTCCTGGTATGCCACCGGATAGAGATATTGATTTTTGTATTGACCTGGAGCCGGGTACTTACCCCATTTCCCTTACCCCTTATAGAATGACTCCAGCTGAGTTAAGGAAGTTAAAAGCCAACTTCAGGAGTTGTTAGGTAAAGGTTTTATTAGACCAAGTGCATCCCCTTGGGGTGCTCCTCTTTTATTTGTGAAGAAGAAAGATGGAAGTTTTTGGATATGCATAGACTACAAGCATCTGAATAAGGTAACTATTAAGAACAAGTACCCCATTCCTCGCATTGATGATTTGTTCGATCAGCTACAGGGTGCTTGTTTTTTTTCTCTAAAATTGATTTGAGGTCTGTTTATCATCAATTAAAAATACGGGCAACAGATGTGCCAAAGACTACTTTTCAAACCAGGTATGGACATTATGAATTCTTAGTATTGTCTTTTGGGCTTACGAATGCCCCTGCTGCTTTCACGAGCCTGATGAACGAGATTTTTAAGTCATATTTGGACCTCTTTGTTATTGTATTTATTGATGATATGCTGATATACTCAAAGAGCATGAAAGAACATGAGGAGCATTTGTGAATTGTATTGGAGTTGTTAAGGGAGAAAAGGCTTTATGCTAAATTCCCCAAGTGTAAGTTTTTGCTCGATTCAGTGTCCTTCTTGGGGCATGTGGTTTATAAGGATGAAGTGATGGTGGATCCTTTTAACATTGAAGCGTGAAGAGTTGGGTAAGACCTACTAATGTTTCAGAGTTAAGGAGCTTTGTTGGTTAAGCTAGCTACTACCGTCGATTCGTCAATGGATTTTCTTTTATTGCTTCCCAGCTGACAAATTTGACTAAGTAGAATGTTCCATTTGTATGGTCGGACGAATGTGAAGAAAGCTTCGGAAACTCAAGACCCTATTGACTACTGCACCGATTCTTGCCTTGCCAGTAGAAGGTAAGAATTTATTGTTTATTGTGATGCATCTTATTCTGGTTTGGGTGCAGTGCTAATGCAGGAGAGGAATGTAATTGCTTACGCTTCAAGGCAATTGAAAGTGCATGAACGTAACTATCCGACCCATGATTTGGAGTTGGCTGCAGTTGTATTTGCATTGAAGCAGTGGAGACATTATTTATATGGGGTCAAGTGTGAAGTTTATACAGATCATTGTCGTTTACAATATGTCTTTACTCAGATTGACTTGAATTTGAGGCAGAGGAGGTGGATGAAATTATTGAAAGACTATGACACTACTATTTTATGTCACCCAGGAAAACCTAATGTTGTGGCAGATGCCTTAAGTAGAAAAGCAGGAAGCATGAGTAGTTTAGCCCACTTATAGGTTTCTAGACACCCATTGGCTAGAGAGGTTCAAACTCAGGCTAATGACTTTATAAGGCTGGAAGTACTAGAGAAAGGAGGATTTTTGGCCTGTGTGGAGGCAAGATCTTTTTTTCTTGACAAAATTAAGGGAAAGCAGTTTGCTGATGAGAAGCTGAGACGAATTCGAGATATGATAGTGCAAGGAGAGGCTAAAGAGGCAGTAATTAATGAGGAAGGTGTCTTGAGAATTAAGGGAAGGGTATTTGTGCCTCGTGTTGATGATTTCACTCACACTATTCTTGCAGAGGCTCATAGTTCGCGGTATTCTACACATCCTGGTGCAACCAAGATGTATCGTGATCTAAGTCAACATTATTGGTGGAGTAGAATGAAGTGTGACATTGTTGATTTTGTTTCCCAATGCCCGAATTGTCAACAGGTAAAGTATGAACACCAGAGGCCTGGAGGGACACTTCTGAGAATGCCCTTCCTGAATGGAAGTAGGAAAGAATTGCAATGGATTTCGTAGTTGGTCTTCCAAAGACATTGGGTAAGTTGGATTCTATTTGGGTAATCGTTGACAGGCTAACTAAGTCTGCTCACTTCATTCCGGTTAAGATGACTTACAATGACGAGAAGTTAGACAAACTCTATGTCTCTGAGATTGTTCGATTGCATGGAGTTCCACTTTCCATCATATTAGATAGAGGTACGCAATTTACTTCTAAGTTTTGGAGGACATTACATGCTGAATTAGGTACTAGACTAGATCTTAGTACTGCATTTCACCCTCAGACCGATGGTAAGCCTGAGCGAACGATTCAGATGTTGGAGGATATGCTTCGTGCATGTGTGATAGAATTTGGTGGTATTGGAATAAATTTTTACCTTTAGCCGAGTTTTTATACAACAATAGCTATCACTCGAGTATTGATATAGCGCCATTTGAGGCATTGTATGGGAGGAGATGTAGGTACCCTATTGGTTGGTTTGATGCATCTGAGGTTAGACCTTGAGGTACTGATCTTCGAGGAAATCATTAGAGAAAGTAAAATTTATTCAAGAAAAACTTTTAGCAGCTCAGAGTAGGCAAAAGGAATATGTAGATAGAAAGGTTTGGGACTTGGATTTTATGGAGGGTGAACAAGTCTTGCTGAAGGTTTCACCCATGAAAGGTGTGATGAGGTTTGGTAAGCGAGGTAAGCTTAGACCGAGGTATATTGGTCCATTTGTAGTTCTAAAGCGCGTGGGGGAGGTGGCCTATGAATTGGCATTGCCTCCAGGGTTGTTAGGAGTGCACCCGGTATTTCATGTGTCTATGCTGAAAAAATACCATGGTGATGGAAATTACATTATTCGTTGGGATTCAATTCTTCTTGATGAGAACCAGTCTTATGAGGAGGAGCCTATTGCTATTCTAGATAGGGAGGTCCGCAAATTGAGATCAAAGGAGATTGCCTCTATCAAGGTTCAGTGGAAGAATCGGCCAATTGAGGAGTTCACTTGGGAGAGTGAGGCTGATATAAATGAAAGATATCCACATCTTTCTGTTGATTTAGGTACTCTTTCTCTCCCTCGCCTTTCTTTTAAACGCTCGAGGACGAACGATGGGTAAATTGGTATCTATTGTCACAACCCATTTAGTTGGTTTGAGACCTAGAACTTTTTCTTTGATAAAATACTTTTCGATAGATTTTATATGGGCGTTTTGAACTATTCATAATTATAATTATGAAATTAGTGGGGTGGGTTTAATAATTTATATTAGTTAGTGGTTAAAGGAAATAAAATTAAAATTAATATTGGGCCACTTTTACACCTTTATAATTAGTCATATTATAGTTAGATTAATAAATAATCTGTAGAAGAAAAGAAAAGAGGAGAAGAGGAGAAACGAGAGGACGGCGTGAAACAAGAAGTGAACTGAAAACTGTTGCCTTCAGGTCTCCAATTCTTCTAGTAATAATAGTAGTATTAAATTATGTTTAGCTTGAATGGTTATAGGTGTTGATGTATTAATTGCTATTTGAAAATTTTGAATACAAAAGTGAGGAAGAATGTGGTGTCATAGAAATTATAAAAGGTATCATATATAATATATTATATATATATGTGAGCAGATTCCCACCCACATAAGAGTTGGTACTATTGATTAGAAGTATTGACAGTGTCTTTAATTTTGATAATTTACTATTATTATATCATTATTATTAGTGTATATGTTAACCTTGGAGATACATTTAATTTAGTGATTTGCTGGATTTTTGGGTGAAATTGAGAAAGAAATAGACTAGTTTTAAAATGCATTAAAATGCATTACGTGATATGCTACTGGTCTTAGAAACTGGTGATTTCCGGTTACGAATATTTCTTGTTATCAAAATTATTATTGTTAATATATATATATATATATATATATATATATATATATATATACATACTTATTACTTAATATATAATTTAATATGAAAAACAAATTAAAAAATATACATATATAATAATAATTAATAACTAAGGAATTTATGTGTTATGGTAGTGGGAAATTGGACGCATTACGTTTTGTATATTTAAGGCATGCATGTGCTATGCTTCGCAAGTGCTATAGTTGGGTTGTTGTCAGTCCGTAGCCACTGGTTTTTTGACAGTGGCTTTCAGACATTAGTATTAATATTTAGTTTTTGCATTATAAATTTATATTTTGATATATGAAAATAGGTAATTAAATATTAGGTGTATCAAATATTTAAATTCTATTAAAGTTATGTTAAATGGGGGAATTTAGACTTACATTTAGATTTGAACTTTAAAAAATTGATTATATAATTAGATAAGTTTTTGAATCTAGGCTGAACATAGAGTAAATTGAGTGTTATAGATTCGTTAACTTACAAGTTATACAAATGTATATATACTTGATAGATTTGAAACATTCTGAGGCAATAAGGAAAGGAAGGGCATTGGAGAAGTAGTTGCTTGACTTCGACTCTTCGGTGGAGGTAGGTTATGGTTTATTTCTATTTGATAGATAAACTCAAAATAGCGATTGATATGTATTGAGTGATATTGTAAAGTCTCCTATGTACTTGATTGTGTGGTTGCATGTTTTGATTGTGTGGTTTGTGGTTGGCCAAAAATTATGAAATTGTTGAATTTCTAATCTTGAACCCTCTCTATTAAAATGACGCCTTGAATAAAGAGGACTTGATGAAATAAAATAATGAGATAATTGTATCAGAGTGTCACGTTTCGACACGAGATTATTGGATTGGAGTGTCACGTTCCGACACGGTATTATGGGATCAGAGTGTCACGTTTTGACACGGTATATGGGATCAGAGTGTCACGTTCCGACACAATAACATTAAAGAAAAGAAATCTTGAATTAACTTAATATACTCAATCTCAAAGAACCCATTTTCCAAATGAGTATGGTGTGGAGGCATGAGTCCTCATGGGTGTGCTTGATGTTGTGATTGATGGTGTACCTACTATGGTGTTGTTATCATGTGTTTGTTGCTTGCCACCTGTTAAGTATTGTATTTGATTTTATATTATTTTTCAATACATATTGGTTTCAATGTTGAGTTGGCCGATGATACCTACTCAGTACGTGTTCATTGTACTGACCCCTACTTGTATTTTTTTTGTTCTTTTGTGGAGTGCAGCAAGTGTACCATCGACTTCGAATCGCCCTCAGCTCTAGTCAGTCTCCAGCACATCAGAGTTCAGGGTGAGCTATTAATTCTAGCTCGTCCTGGATCCTCTCATTCACGTCTTGATGTCTTTGAATTTTGGACATGGATCATCTTTTTGCTTATTTTGGTTTCTTAAACTGTCACGACCCAAAACCGGGCCGCGACTGGCACCCACACTTACCCTCCTATGTGAGCGAACCAACCAATCTAAACCTTAACATTTCAATTTAATATCAACAGAAAGTAATGCGGAAGACTTAAACTCATTAATAAAAACCAATTTAATAACTTCTAAGATTCAACATCTATTATTCCCCAAAATCTGGAAGTCATCACCACAAGAACATCTATGATCAAATTACTAAACTAAGAGTATTCTAAGAAGCTAAAATAAACAAAAGCTAGTCCATGCCGGAACTTCAAGGCATCAAGACATGAGGAAGAA
>NC_028640.1:21690214-21690647 GCF_001406875.1 Solanum pennellii
CCACCAAATTCTATCACACATGCACGAAGCATATCCTCCAATACCTGAATCGTTCGCTCAGACTGCCCATCTGTCTGAGGGTGGAATGCAGTACTAAGATCCAACCTAGTACCTAATTTCGCATGCAATGTACTCCAAACTTAGAAGTAAACTGCGTACCTCTATCAGATATGATGGAGAGTGGAAATCCATGCAATCGAACAATCTCTGAGATGTAAAGTTTGGCTAACTTCTCTGCATTGTAAGTCACCTTGACCGGAATGAAATGAGCAGACTTGGTTAACCTATCAACAATCACCCAAATAGAGTCATACTTACCCATTGTCTTTGGAAGACCAACCACGAAATCCATTGCAATTCTCTCCCATTTCCATTCAGGAATGGGCATTCTCTGAAGTGTTCCTCCGGGCCTCTGGTGTTCATACTTTACTTG
>NC_028640.1:21695605-21699263 GCF_001406875.1 Solanum pennellii
TTTCAGAATTCTAAGTGTTTTGGAACGAGACCCCCTCGACGGTCCGTCGTGCCCATGACGGTCCGTCGTGGGATCCGTCGTCTCAGCCAGTTTTTCCAGAAATAAAATCTGCTGCTCAAAACGACTAAACAGGTCGTTACATAAACACTCTTAGATTTGTAATTTGAAAATAGATTTCATTGATGTGATGACTATCAGATTTTGGGATAATAAGTATTAAACTTTAGAAACTTATTTAAATTGGTTGCTTAATAAGTTTTGGAGCTTCCGCATTATTTTTGTTATTTATAGTTGAACTATTGGTATATGTTGAGGTTTATATTTGTTGGTTCGCCCACCTAGGGGGGTAAGTGTGGGTGCCACTCACGACTCATTTTGGGTCATGACATTAATATTTTAAATTAAAATTAAATATTCTAAAAATTATACGAAAAATACTATATATTATAAATTATTTTTCATATAATTAATAGGGAAATTCATAAGTATCCCCCAACCGATGCACAAAATCTTAGAGACACACTTAAGCCTCATTTGTCTTCATTAAGATTAAGATGTATGAATCTGAATACACAATGAATATTAAGATGTGCATTAAGATCTAGATGTGTAAATCCAAATGAACATTCAAAGATCAAGATGTTGTCTCTGAATTTGAACACTGAATTATTGAGATTGTTTGTGTTCAATATCTGAATGTGTGTATGAAATTAAACGATATATCAATAAAATATTATAAAATCCTTATTTTAGTAAAATAGTTTTTTTTAATAGAAAATATTATTTTAAACATTTTTATCGTAACAAGGTAATATGATATATCTTTTAAGAATTTAACATTAAGTTACATCTTGAAGATGACTATTCTTTGCACTCAAAAACTTTGAGAATCTAATGTAATGCAATGTACAATAGTTTATATAGAGTAGAAATATAATGTTAATGAAAATATTTATTTTAAAATAGACATTTGTTATTGTTATCGATCAAATAATTAATATTTTCTTATTTTTTGAAATCGTGCTAAATATTCTATCATGAGAGATTGAGAATGCTTATCAATTCAAATATATTCATTAATTTATGAAAGTAAAAGACGTATATTAAATTAATAAGAATAAAGAAAATTATAACGGAAGCATCTAATTAACATTAATTAAATAAGAAAATGTAGTTGAATTAATATACGAGTCTTATTTTTGAGTTTGAATGATGTTAAGAGTGTGTTACATACATGATTCATTCAGAGATATTCAAACCCATTAAGAGCCTTATAAAGAAATAAAACAAACAATTTAATAAACTAAATCTGAACAATTAAAATTCGGTCCTAAAAAACAAATAATTTAGATCCCCATTAAGCGCAAACAAATGAGACCTTATACTATACTAAGGGCATCTCCAACCCTACCATCTATTTTACTCTCCAAATATAGAGTTCTCTATTTTTTCAAACAACCAACTCCAACCCAATTCTCTATTTTACACTCTAAAAATGAATCTTTTTCTCTCTCCTCGGTATTATATTATTATTTCTATTTCATTCTTATTTTCTTATTTCATACTCCCTCCGTTTCATAAAGAATGACCTAGTTTGACTTGGCACGGAGTTTAAGAAAATAAAAAAGACTTTTTATCATGTGGGCCTAAATTAAAGTTATGTCAAATGTACAAAATTGCCCTTTAATCTTATTGTCTTAAACATGCCACGTGGAAAGTTGTTACCAAAAAAAGAAAGAGGTCATTTTTTTTGAAACAGATTAAAAAGGAAAGGAGGTTATTCTTTTTTAAACGGAGGGAGTGATATAAATCCATATTTCTTTTCCCAATAATTACATTATATAAATTTCATGTGATATAACATGTTTTTCTTCAAAATTTTTATTTAATATAGAATGATATTTTATTCTAAATTTTTAAATAACATAAATTTCAAGAAAATATGCTATAATATACAAATTAATGGACAAATTCTAATAAGATTGAAATACAATTACATAAGAAATGAGCATGATCGTCCTTGAAATTATTATGTTGCTTTTATAAATGTTCTATTAATGCATACAGAGTTCAAAATGAGCATGATCGTCCTTAGTTTTTTTTATGTATGGCTAAAAATGATTCAAATCGGAGATTTTCATCTACCACCATTTCCTTCATTGGAGTTGGAACCTCTACGACATCTTGAATTGGTGCATTAAGATCGATATCATGTTCAACCTCAATTATCATGTTGTGCAGTATAATACATGTAGTTATTATTCATGCAACACTTCATTTCCTTAAAAACATGACGGTCCTATAATAATTTCAAAACATGATTGTAAAACTCCAAATGCACGTTCAACATCTTTTCGGCATGATTCTTGCTTCATTTCGAATTACTTATTATGTTATGTATTGTATTTTATCTTGTATTTAAATTATAATGTTATTATTGTATTATTATGTTGTATTTAAATTACCCTATTATGTATTTTATTTTTAAAATTAAAACTTTTATCTTATCATTTTGATTGTGTTTATTCTATATAGTGAAAATTAATAATAAAATCAAAACGTATCATTGATAAAAATTAGAAAAAAAAATACTATTAATTCGGAATGAAAGTACTATATATTAAATAATATTTTTAAAAATATTATATTACATTTAGAAAGAAGTAGGAAGATTAGATACTTAATTAATGATATTATATGTAAAATAATATGTTAATTAGAAAGTAATAAAAATAATAATAAAATAGTTAAAAAGTAAAATAGAGAGTGTGAATAATTTGGAGAACTACTATTCACCTCTCTATGTTTGAAGAATAGAGAGTGATATAGAGATGGGTTGGAGTTTCAGTTCTCTATTTTACTCTCAAAATATAGAGAATGGAGAGTAAAATAGGAGTCAATTCCCAAATGGTTACCCAAGGTAAGGAAATTGCCTTAAAATATCATTTATGTTTCATTTAGGACGAAAATATCACCCAACTATCACTATTTTCCTCCAAATATACTTGACAATTCAAAAGCATCACTCTCTCCTAGTTGGCATGGCATGTCATTAAAGTTTTCTTTTTTATAATAGACTAATTTTATTCATTAAACTCATTTAACTAAAATAATGATCATATTGTTTTAATTTTTTTTAAATTAATTTAATAAGAATCAATTTTCATACTTAAAATCTTTTATCATAATTAAACTTTTTAATTTTTTATGTTATGTAGAATGCATTTTAAAACGTACTATAATCTCATCAATTTTAAATACTTATAAACACATAAATTCAAAAAATATTGATATACACATCACTCATGAACGTTAATTTACTTCGATAATCATAAATTGTATAATAAATCAATAATATTAAAGGTCGACTAATTATTGAAAAATAATTATTTGGGTGCTTTGAAATCCATATTGTCACGACCCAAAACCGAGCCGCGACTGGCACCCACACTTACCCTCCTATGTGAGCGAACCAACCAATCTAAACCCTAACATTTCAATTTAATATCAACAGAAAGTAATGCGGAAGACTTAAACTCATTAATAAAAACCAATTCAATAACTTCTAAAATTCAACATCTATTATTCCCCAAAATCTGGAAGTCATCACCACAAGAACATCTATGATCAAATTACTAAACTAAGAGTATTCTAAGAA
>NC_028640.1:21700849-21730430 GCF_001406875.1 Solanum pennellii
TTTTACCCTAATTAGCATATAATTAAGTATAAAAGATGAGGAATTAACCCACTAATTAACTCAAGGTTATCTCTTTTAACCCCCAAGTAATTAAACTATTAACATTAACTGACTAACTTTAAAATTAAAGCAGGAATAGTCCAAAATGCCCGTTAAAATACTTAACAGAAATCCGACCCAGCCTGGGATTACGCAGCCTGTGACGGCCCGTCGTGCCTGCGACGGTCCGTCCTGCTGCTTCCGTCACAAAGTTCAGAGACTCAATTTTCTTGAAGAGTCTGTGACGGTCCGTCGTTCCCACGACGGTCCGTCCTGCCATGTCGTCACGAAGTTCAGAGAGTCGATTTCAGTACCCAAATTTCAGAATTCTAAGTGTTTTGGAACGAGACCCCCTCGACGGCCCGTCGTGCCCATGACGGTCCGTCGTGGGTTCCGTCGACTCAGACAGTTTTTCCAGAAATAAAATCTGCTGCTTAAAACGACTAAACAGGTCGTTACACATATATACTTTCAAAATCTTTTTTTAAAAGAAAATAGTAAGTGAATAATATTTATAGAAAATAAAATTTTGATCTTTATTTATCAGTATATTAATCTCATATAATATGTATACTATCGAATTAAATAAGTAAATTCAATTAATTATTAGTTTATTTATTGATGTTTAATTGTATGAAAAGTTATAATATAATATAATATAGAATAAAAGAATAAACATAAAAATAAAATTAGAAAAAGTTAAATAATAATTTCTCTTTCTTACCAATTTTTTTGTAGACCTTACAAATTTATCTAAATACTTTTTTTAAAAAAATTGTGTAAAATTTTCAAATAATTTAGTTAGGAATTTTAAAATTATCCGGCAATAAGTGCACACAGAGATTTTTTCATTAAATTTTGTTTGGTGACAATATATAAAGTTACTGGACTTTTTAAATTACTTTTCTTATAATCTTCATAAATTCTCGTGTAATTTATATATTTATTTAGAGACATAAGTTTGATGAATTAAATAGGTCTAATATTTTTAAAAATGATTATTTAATGACAGCGCATATCAACTAGAATTTAAGAAGACTTTTGAGGTATTTAGTATTTCTAATGGATAAAAAATAAATATTATTCACTTTCTTCTTTTTTTTTTTCAAAAAAAATAATATCGAAAACATGAATTGCAAAATATACAATTAATATTATTGTAATGGTTAATTGACCTTCAATATTATTGATTTGTTATACAACTTATAATTAATTGACGTAAATTAGCGTTAATGAGTGATTTGTATATCAATATTTTTTTTGAATGTATGTGTTTATAAGTATTCAAAATTGATAAAATTAAAGTACATTTTAAAAATGTATTCTTCATAAAATATAAAAATAAAAAGTTTAATTATGATAATTTTAAGCATGAAAATTTATTCTTAATAGATTAAAAATAAATTAAAAATAATATGATCATTATTTTAGTTAAATAGGTTCAATGAATTAAATTAGTCTATTATTAAAAAAAAAAAGACTTAAATGACATGCCATGCCAAGTAGGAGATATTGATGATTTTAAAATGTCAAGTATATTTGGAGGAAAATAGTGATAGTTGAGTGATGTTTTGGTCCTAAGTGAAACATAAATGATATTTCAAAGCAATTCTCTTAACTAGGGTGACCATTTAGGGAATTGTTTCGTAAAATAGAGGTGGGTTGGAGATGGTCTAAGGCCCTGTTACCTCCGAACTTATTTTATAAATAATTTCTGCCCTTTTCGGTCTACGTGACACTATTTTCTGAGCCAATATGTATTGACAATCTTTTCAAGTAATCTAGTTGATAGTTCCACGTAGATCAAAAAGGGATATAAATTATTTATAAAATAAGTTTGAATGTAATAGAAGATAGTATACGTGTCTCTAAAATTTCAGGCATAAATTTTCGCTTTTAATATGACATTAGGTAAAAGTGCATGCGATTTTCCTGTGGATACCAATTATTATTGTACAAACCAAAAATATGAAAGAAGAAAAGACTTAACATAGCGAAAAATAAATTAAAAGGAAAATTCCACAAGAATAATAAATAGAGGTGTAATGTAACATAGCAATCGTAATAGAACAAAAGATGATACACCTATCATCCTTCATAAAATTTTGTTAGTTACTCATCAAGATAGTCAAAAAGAAAATTGGTAATTTTTGTAAAATTAATAATAAAAAGTTACTACTAATACTTCATTATTCCTTCAACAAGTAATCCTTCCCTAGCAAACAGCTGCTTTCCTAGCTAAAACAAACTTCTTCCAAAAATCAGTAACTTCCCTTTGAACTTCAATTTCTGTTTTCTTTCCATTATTATTCTTGATCACCAAATTCTCCTCCATTTTGGCACTCAACCTAGCCGGAAGCGTGTCGAGCTCGTGGAGGACTTTGACGATGTCAAAGACGAGACGCTCTGCCAAGGTTCGGGAGAAGTCCTCCCGAATCACGACGCGCAACACTGTGATGTGTTGAGCGTCAGCTGGCATAGTGTAGGCAGGGACAATCCACCCGAACCTACGGAGCGTCTCAGAGACCTCAAATTCGTTGTGAAGACTATTGTCCTTGAGGGAAAAGGCCACCAATGGGACACCTTCATCTTTAGAGACTATGTTGAAACGTCCTGTTTTTTCAAGTCCTTCTCTTAACACAATGGCGTTTTCACGACAATTTTCCATTACATTTCGATATCCCTGCAATTAAATTACAAAAGTATATTGATTATATAATTACATTTATGAATTTATAAAATCTAATTAATTTTACCTCGTAGCCCAACCGGATAAGTTGATAATATTGAGCAATGATTTGACTTGAACCTACATTCGCACAAATTTATATTATATGACCAAATTATAATAACATTCAAAATTCATATTATATATCTAGAAAATGTCCGAAAAAGTCGTAGTCAAATAATATATATTTCTTAAAAAAAGGTAAAATAAGAAGTTAATCCAAATGGAACAAAAAAAGGTTTTTAAGAAAGAAATAAAGCATTTTGGATATTTTGATCAATAGCCATATATCTTTTTTGTGACTTTAAATAATCATCTCACTAAAGGTAAAGGTAAAATAAGAAGAAAAAAGTTACTAAATTATTTCTAAATTTAGAAAGACATCTTTGGTTTAGGAAAATAATCTCTGGAACATAAACTTCTTCATATTTTATCATACTAAATATGCTTGTTTTTTTTTTTAAAAATAATTAAATACAATATGAGGTTTATTTTACCTTTGGAGAAATTGAGAGTAAAAGTAGGTTGATCAGCACCAAGATAATTGATGTGAAAAATGAGTTGTTCAGGCAAGTCTTGTTTAGTCCTCCAAATAACCCAACCAATACCAGCATAGACAAGTCCATATTTGTGTCCACTCACATTAATACTTTTCACTAAAGGAAGCCTAAAGTCCCATTCCAACTCTGGGTAGATAAATGGTGCAATGAATCCACCACTTGCTGCATCCACATGAATTGGTGTATCCCATCTACCAAAACAAAGAAAAAAAACATAAATATTCTTTATTGTCTATTACTATATATAATAATAATTGAAGTCGTAGTTTACCCAGTTTGCTTGTTCTTTTGAATGAGCAGATCATTCAAGAGTTTGACATCTTCAAATTCTCCATTAAGAGTTGAACCCAAAATAGCAGCAACACAAATGGTGTTGTCATCTACCATTTCCACAGCTTTCATTGGGTCCATCACATAGTACCCTTCCCTTAGCTTTACTTCTTTCAATTCCACTTCAAAGTAGTTTGCAAATTTCTCCCAACACACCTAAAATAAAAAATATATTTTATGTATAACAAGTTTTTGAAAATGGAGTCAGAAATTTAGTCAAAAGTTAAGTAATTTTTGAACGCCTTTTGCTAATAACTCTCAATCTAAAACAAGTGATATTCAAAGATGATTATTTATTATACTAAATAAAAATGTAGGGCAACCTGAACATTAGCGCCAGTAACAATATTGGGCTTATCATAAGGCTTTCCCTCAGCTTTGCGTTTGTTTTGCCAGTTCCTCTTGAAGGCTAGGCCCGCTAACATTATGGCCTCTGATGACCCCACTGTGCCAACACCAATTGCTGCTTCTTCCTCTTCTAAAGGCGCATTGAATAAACGTGCTATCATATTCACACATCGATTCTGCAATTTCGCTAAATTAATTTCTTTTTACAATTAAATATAACTAAATAAAAATACTTCTCTAAATTTGGAAAATCACATTATTATTATTATTATTATTTTACAGATAATCTTATTAATTATATATTATAATTTTTTTAAAAAGTAATATAATTTTTTTAAAAATATTAATCCCAAATTAATAATATGTTATTTTTTATAAAAAAAAATGTCACTAACAAAATTTGAAAATCTCCGATTTAGATAATTTTTAGCTAAGTCATAAAAAGATTTAAGGATAAAAATGTTCATTTTTAAGTCTATAATGCATGACTAGAGCATTTACAAAAGCAACAATCATATTCAAAGGTGAGTACTTATTGTATTTTATTATTAATAATTTTACTTTTATTTGAATTTTTTATTAATTTATTATATAATATTTACTTGCGATATTTAAAAAAATTGTTATAAAATATAACTTCACGTTAAATAAAGGATTTGAAAACAAAATATTATGTCCACATGAAAATTATATAAAATGATATTTGAAAAAAAGAAGAATTTATATTTGAAATAAGAAAATAAAAATAAAATAAAAATAATAAGCATGATAATGTTGATAAAAGAGATTTTTTTGTTTGAAATTAAAATACATTAAGTTGGAATTGGTTATTTGGAAAAATAATTTTTTTCAATTGAAAAACTAAAATAGAGTATAGAATTGAAGAAAGCTAAGGATATGAATATATTTGTTCAAATAGGGAACAACGAATAATAAATAAAAAACTAGAAAAATAAACTGAAATAAATAAATAAAAATATTAAGAAAGGCCGTGACTTTTTCAGCGTACGATGGCCGCCAAAAAGTCAAATTTAAAGTTCTTTTATTGACATTTTGACCCTTAAACTTCTTTTTCAGCAAAGTTTAACTAAAAGATTAGTCTAGATATTAACACTACAACCAAATAATCATTAGCGATAGTTAATTCTTAATTATTATTAAATATGTATTTTTAGCGACAATTTTCACTCTTCGTATATATCCCTAAAGCCTTTATCGATATTGGTTTTAATGACACTTAATTAATGCCGGTAAAAACTTTAGCACTCTTTATTAATGTTAATATTTAATGCCGATAAAAGTTATTTTTGTTATAGTATAGAAAAGGGAAAGAAAAAGAAAAAAATATAGAAAACATTTTTTTCCTGTTTGGCTCCAAGGGCTAGGTTACAAACAAAATAATAATATACTCGATATAAATTCACAAATAAAATTTAAAAATTAAAAATCGAAAGATATAAAAAATTAATTTGTATATATGTTATAGAGTAACAAATTATTTACTTAATCATTCCATTTAAGTAAATTTATTTTATATAGTTGATTAGTAACTTAAAATAAAATAGATGAGTGTTAATAACATGATATAATAAGTCAATATTAAATTGATAGCGTAAATATATCATTTTTATACAGTTAATTGTAATTTGACCAAATTCATAGCTTTAGAGTATATCAACAATCGATTATGCTTGTTTTATTATATAATTCAATACTCGATAAACTTAAAATTTTGAATACGTCGTATAAAAGGGAAGAAGAAATTACCTGAAGCTCAGTGGTAACAGGGTATTCATCCATGTCAACATAATTCTTGTTAATTGAAGACATCATAAGCTTATCACATTCTGGCTCCATCCATGTTGTCACAAATGATGCCAAATTCAACCTTGGATTGCCATCAAGCATCAACTCATCATTAATTATTTGGTATGCTGCCTCTTTTGGGATAGAATTTTCTGGCATCTCAAACCTAAAATAATAATAATAAAATGTCAATTAAAATATCTTGATCTAACTAAACATGTTTATAAGCTGATTTATAATTAAAATAAGAAATTAAAAGATTTGACTAATAAGCACTAAGTGTTTATTAAGCTCATAATAATAATAATAATATTTGATGTAATTTCATAAACAAAATATGAGGAAAGTGATATGTATGTATACCACCTTAATTTTACATTGAGACGGTAGAGAGATTATGAATAAATTATAGAAGATTATGAGTCCACTTGATGAATTCAACAGTCAAAACGTAAGTAGAGATTGAACTCATCTAATCAAAATTGTGAACCCACCTTTAATAACATTATACATATATATTTATTAAATCTTGAATGAACACTATTAATTAATGAAATTTCTGATTTCAATACTGAGTATGATGTTTACCTTGGAAGTGAAGTTCGAACATAGCGAGAAGCAAAGGTGGAGTGTACAGAAACATCAGATTCAGAGGAAGTTTTTGAGAGAACCATTGTTGTAAAAATGGAGATAAATAAAGAACAAGTAAAAATAATTGAAGTTTAATCAAACTTTGGCGTAAAGTGAGGAAATTATAATGACTTTGTTTAGTTATATTTGGGTAATTGCTTGGAGGGAAATGGAGAAAAGGGCTATGGGTATTTATAGTTGTCCAACTGTTTGGTGACTTTCTTGGAAGGCATATTTGTGAAGAACATTAAGATTGACATTGTCAAGTCTTAATATTTGTATTCAAAAGATTGTGTGAAATATATAACCATGTTGACCATGTTTTTGTGGGCTTGAATTGTTATATACTGAATAAAGTCCAAGAAATATCATGTGCTTTTAAGAAAACAAAACTATTCTCTCCGTTAAAAAAAAATGTCCTTATTTTTTTTAATTTGTTTAAAAAGAAATTACGTTTTTCCTTTTTTGGCAATACTTTAACTTTAACTTTCCACATGACATGTTTAAGATCACGAGATTAAAGGATATTTTGGTTAGTTTGACATAACTTTAATATAGAAGCACAAAATTAAAAACTCTTTTTTTATTTCTTAAACTTCGTTTTAAGTTAAACTAGGTCATTATTTTTAAAACGGAGGAAGTGATATTCAAAGTATAATTGTTCTATTGAGAAAAGTCCAAGAAATATTTTCTTCTTTCAATAAAATACTATTCAAAAAGTAATACTTTTAATATATGTTCGTTTATTAAACAGAAACGAAAGTTTCTTCTAGGAGAAATGACACAGAGTCGTCAAAATTTAAAGTTTGTAAATATGGAATTTTAAATTATTATTTTTTAGTTATCAGATTCTAAATTAAATGATTATATTAGAATTTTAAATTATTATTTTTAGTTATTAGATTCTAAATTAAATGATTATATTAGAATTTTAAATTATTATTGTTTAGTTATTAGATTTTAAATTAAATGATTATATATATATAATTATTTAATTTAGAATCTAATAACTAATAATAATAATTTAAAAAATTCTATAGAAGACATTATGCGTGTGTTTGATATTGAGTTATATATAAATCTTTTCAAATTTTAATGATTATAGTTATTGATTTCGACTGAAAGCTCCAGCTCCATCTAAGTTGTGTGTTTGAATTTTTTGAAATTGTATTTTACAAGTTATGTTTTTGAAGTTTTGAAAACGAAAAAAAGTAGTGGATCAAAAATTCCTTAAATAATCGTATTTTTTTAATAAATGGTTTCATTTTTTGGTGGTAAATGGTTTCATATTTTACAATCTCTAGTTTGTATTTATTACTCGCTGAATTATAACTTTTTTAACCTCCATAAGGCTTAAATTATCACACTTATATTCGTTTCATACTTAACATTAGGGCATCTTCAACCCAAATATCAAATTTTATATTAAATTTGGTGTATACCAAATTTGATATAAGCAACTTCAGCCCATTCCACAAAATTTTACACCAAAAAAGTTTCTTTCTTTATTATTATGTTATTATTTCTTATTTCATTTATATATTTTTAATTCATAAAGCAAATTCTTTCTAAAATATTCACCATATATAATTCATATTATTTTCTTTTATAATCGTTTAATATAAAATTATTGTGTATCGTATTTTTTAAATAATATAAATTGCTAGCAAATATTATACATTATATACAATAATGGATAATACAAATAACACTAAAAGAAAGCTGTGAATTACATAGGGATTTTTTTCGAGAATTAGTATGAAAATTTGCCAGAACATAAGTTTCATGCGAATCAGAAAAATCTCCATTAAATTCACAGTTTTCTTGTAGTGTAAAATGAAATCATTAACGAGATATATTTAAATAAACATTACATAATTGAAAATTATTTTAAATATTACACACATACTCCCCTTTTATGATTTCTCACATAAATGTTCTATTAATGCATTAGGTAGTTCAAAATGAATTGAAATTTAAAGAAGAAAATAAAATTATATTAATGAATATGAATAATATTGCTAATCCAAATTATATATATATGATGTGATCATGGCCTTGAAGGATATTTTATTATGAAGGTGTGGTGCTGATGATTACCAAATTTGAAGCATGCCTAGTCTACTACTCTAGTTATTATCTAGGTTGTATTGCCTATGTAATAAGCATGTGGATGACTATGTTAGGGTTATGTTTAGGTGCTGCCATTAATGATATAATGATGATTAATGACCCCTACCTATGTACCCCTATATAAATGTGTGATTAGCTAAGCTTAGGAGTCTCGAATGTAATGTGATGTTATCTTATCTCGTATGCTAAATTGTGATGTGTGGTCTATGCATGTATGTGAATTGTGGTCTTAAGAGGGTGGCTGCCACAATGTGAAGTTGATAGACATTATGTGATCATGTTGACCAATGCACACACACTCACACATCATGCATGCTTACTTGTAGTATAAGTTCATGGTGCCTAATGAAAGGATATTCTCATATGCACCTGTGTCTACTACTATGCATGTAAAGTATATGTTTATGAATCATCTTATGTATTTAGTTAACTAGGATGACTTGATAGGTGTACTAGTATGGACAAGGGTATAGGACCTTGTCTATGCATTGCACATGTGTGCCTTGATAGGATAGTTCCTAGGTTTGTTATCTATGTACATGGTTATGAATGCATGAGTAAGCTATGAATATGTCTTATATGGTATGATGAAGTATGAATATGCATAGGGCCCTTTCTTAGATAATTATTGATATGAAGATTGCCGGGCATATCAACAAAGTTGTGTTTGGACGTGTTGGAATTATACGAAATTTCTAAGTTCTTCTTTACTTGAACCGTCTAAATGTGTTTGTATGGAAGTATTACTCATATAGTTACACCTATACTCTTATGCATGAAAGAAGCACAAGTATGAACATGTGTGGTCTAAGGGTGCTTATTATTAGAGATTATAACAAAGAGATTGTAAATAATTAACTTGATTAGTTGATAGTTAGTTGATAGTTAGTTAAGATAGTTAGTTAGGATATTGAGAAGATTCTAGAAGATGGTTTTATTGTAAATAAGTCACTTAGTACATGTATATATATGTAGAGAGTAATACAATGTAGTTCAACTGATCAATATATGAAATTGTGATTACTTCTTCTTCTATAATTCAATTGTGCAATTGGATTCAGTTTCTATCATGGTATCAGAGCTTAGGGATTGAGAATCGTTATTCTATGTTCAATTTATAGCTTAAAGTTGATGATCAATGGCAAAGAAGATAGATCATGATCATCCTCTGTTTCTGGAATCTTCCGATGTACCAGGGGCAGTGCAAATTGGGATACAGCTTACTGGAATGGAGAATTATACGTTATGGAGTCGGGCAATGCAATTGAATTTGCTCACGAAGAACAAGTTAGGATGCATCGACGGCAGCATCAAAAGAGATGGTTTCACGACTGAAATTGAGAAGAAGCAATGGGACAGATGTAATGCAATGGTCCTGTCATGGATTATGAGCAATGTTAGCAAGGATTTGGTCAGTGGAATTCTTTTTCGATCAAATGCAGCTCAAGTTTGGTTGGATCTGCAGGAACGATTTGATAAAGTTAATATGTCCAGAATTTTTCATCTTCACAAAGCCATAGTTACACATACTCAAGGTATTTCCCCTATTTCAGTTTATTATTCAAAGCTGAAAGACCTTTAGGATGAATTCGATTCAATAGTTCCACCTCCATCTTGCGAATGTGTTAGATCGAAGGATTATTCTGATAATATGGGTAGGAAAAAGTTATTGCAATTTCTTATGGGTTTGAATGAAAGCTATGCACAAACTAGAAGTCAGATACTTATGCTAAATCCACCACCCAGTGTCAATCAATGTTATGCCATGATTGTACAAGATGAGAGTCAACGTGCACTCAGTGGTGAATATTTTGGTGGAGGCATCACTGATCCTACTGCATTATTGACAAATAAATCAGGTAGTTATCAATTTGGAGGATCAGGTTCTAGAGGAAAAGGAGGTAGAGGTTATGGATCTAGTCGTCAACAAAGAGGAGGTGGTTCTTATTGTGATCATTGTGAGATGAGAGGACATACTAGAGAGGATTGTAACAAAATAAAGCACTGTACTCATTGTAATATGCAGGGTCATACAAAGGATATATGTTTTCAATTAATTGGATATCCTTCGGATTGGAAAGGAAAGAAAAGGGTTAATATTGTACAAGCTTCAAGTGGAACACCAGCAGAAGGGATTTCACAAATGCAAGGGCAACAGAGATCTTAAGTTGAATCATACAATCATCAGCAACCTCAATTTGGACCAAGCACAAGTGGAGGAGTTGGACCTGTTTCTTACTTCACGCCAAATCAATATAATCAAATATTACAAATGCTGAAGAAACACAACATGAATGAGGTTAATGCACATATGGCAGGTACATTTGCAGGTACTTCTCTTTGTAATACTGCAGCTAATTGTTCTTCAGATTGGATAGTGGATAGTGGAGCGTCTAATCACATGGTTAGAGATCTTACCTTATTGAAACCTGGATCTTCAGTAAATAATCTAGGAAGGGTTCAGTTAGCTAATGGTGACACAACACTCATTACCAATTCAGGCAGTTCTCAACTTAAAGGAGGTGATGTTATAGAAGATGTTTTATATGCGCCTGATTTTAAGTTCAATCTCTTATCAGTGTCAAAACTGACTAAGGAATTGAATTGTTGTGTTGTATTTTATCCTGATTTCTTCTTCATTCAGGATCTCTTCAATGAGAAAGTGAAGGAGATTGGTGAAGAGGAAGATGGATTGTACATGTTGAAGAATCAAGATCGATTTTCACATAGATCAAGGTCATTTGTTGCAGCAAGAGGATGTGAGGATGAAGTATTGTGGCATCAAAGATTAGGCCATGTGCCTTTAAATGTGATTAGAAAAATCAGTATGCTTAAGCTCAATAAGAGTTCTGTCATGAGTCATTGTGATGTATGTCCATTAGCAAGACAAATTCGACTTCCTTTTCATGCCAGTAGCAATAGAAGTACTAGATGTTTTGATCTAATTCACATGGATGTATGGGGGCATTATAAAGTCTCTACACATAATAACATGAGATTTTTCCTTACATTAGTTGATGATCATTCCAGATGGACTTGGGTATTTTTGCTTCATCTGAAGTCAAATGTTTCCACTATACTTCGACAATTTATTTTGATGGTTAAAACTCAGTTTGATATACAAATTAAGGCTGTGAGATCAGATAATGGAGGGGAGTTCTTCAATTCTCAATGTGCTGATTTGTTCACTAATCATGGAATCATACATCAGAGTTCTTGTCCATACACACCTCAACAGAATGGTGTGGTGGAAAGAAAACATAGACACATCTTGGAAACGGCTAGAGCAATCAGATTTCAAGGATATATACCTATTAGATTCTGGGGAGAGTGCATATCAACAGATGTGCACATTATCAATAGAACTGTTTTGCATAATGTATCTCCTTTTGAGGTACTATTTGGAAAACAGCCTAATATATCATACATGAGAATCATAGGGTGTCTATGTTATGCTACAAATACACAAAAGATAGATAAGTTTGGTGCAAGGGCAACTAAATCTGTCTTGATGGGATATGGAACTACGCAGAAAGGCTACAAATTGTATGATCTTGAACATCATATTTTCTTTATCAGTCGAGATGTGATCTTCACTGAAAATATTTTTCCTCTTCAGTCTCATTCTACAGATGTTTTGCAGTCTCATTCTACAGATGTTTTGCATGATACTGATGATCTAGAATTGGAGTCTGCACCTTCACCTATGGAAGATAGCCAAGCAGAAATTTCTATGAATGCCAATGCTGTTGAAGATTACACAGCTCCTTTACCTGCAGTAGAGATTGCTCCCACCTATAATGTGCCAGGAGAAGAAGAAAATCACATGGATAATCATGTTGTAATGACACAGAGGAGGTCGAGCAGATCAAGCAAGGCTCCATTATGGCAGCAAGATTTTGTTCTAACAAAATCAGGGAAATCTAAACAGTCAAATTGCTTGTACTCTATCTCAGATAACATTGATTATAGTGGTCTTTCAAGGTCATATCGATGTTATATTGCCAACTCTTCAATGGAGAAAGAACCAAGTACTTATCATCAGGCTATGAAAGATGAAAGGTGGGTTCAAGCTATGAAGGAGGAGATTAAGGCCCTTGAAGACAATAAGACATGGGAACTTGTTGAATTACCTATTGGTAAAAAGGACATTGGTTGCAAATGGGTGTATAAGATCAAATACAAAGCTGATGGACAGGTTGAAAGGTTCAAAGCTAGGTTGGTGGCTAAGGGTTATAATCAAAAGGAAGGATTAGATTACCATGAAACTTTCCCACCTGTTGTTAAAATGGTGAGAGTGAGAACAGTGTTATCTGTAGCAGCAGCAAAAGGATGGAATGTTCAACAAATGGATGTTTATAATGCTTTTCTACAAGGATATTTAATGGAAGAAGTATATATGCAATTACCTCAGGGATTTCAATCTGATGAGACAAGAAAAGGTCAAGGTTTGGTATGCAAACTGATTAAGTCTCTTTACGGGCTTAAGCAAGCCTCAAGACAATGGAATGTTAAGCTAACGAATGCCTTGATTGAAGCAGGTTTCCAACAAAGTCATCTTGATTATTCTCTCATGACCAAGAAAGTTGGATATGACATTGTAGTTGTTCTTATATACGTGGATGACTTGCTTGTGACAGGAAGCAGTTGCCAAATGATAGAAGAAACAAAGCAGGTTCCAAAGGATCATTTTAGAATAAAAGATCTAGGAGATCTTAGATTTTTTCTAGGCATTGAATTTGCTAGAAATTCAGAAGGAATATTGATGCACCAAAGGAAATATGCATTAGAATTGATTTCAGATTTGGGGTTAGGGATTTCTAAACCTATGTCTACACCTGCAGCATTAAATCTGAAACTTACTACACATGAGTTTGATGATTTAGTTGGAGATGAATCTGATTCACTCTTATTAGATCCTGGTGAATATCAGAGATTAGTTGGGAGGTTACTATATCTTACTCTCACCAGGCCAGATATATCTTATGCAGTTCAAAGTCTCAGCCAATTCATGCAGGCTCCTAAAGTTTCTCATATGAATGCTGCCATCAGAGTAGTGAAATATGTTAAGCAATCACCAGGTTTTGGGATATTATTGACAACACAATTCAAATCCACAGAGTCCCTTCAGGCATATTGTGATGCTGATTGGGGATCATGTGTTAATTCTAGAAGATCAATTACTGGTTACGTAATCAAGTATGGAGATTCTCCAATATCTTGGAAATCCAAGAAGCAGTCTACTATTTCCAGAAGCTCTGCTGAAGCAGAGTATAGGAGTCTGGCCTCTACTGTTGCAGAGATTACTTGGATTATTGGTTTGTTCAAAACATTGGATGTACCATTGGTGTTACCTGTTTCATTGCATTGTGATAGCAAAGCAGCTATTCAGATTGCTGCTAATCCAGTGTTCCATGAGAGAACAAAACATATTGATATTGATTGTCATTTTATTAGAGAAAAAGTGTCAAAAGGTCTTGTGGTCTTACAGTACTTATGCTCATCTGAACAGCCAGCTAATATCCTAACTAAAGGACTAAGCAAACATCAACATTTTCATCTTATTTCCAAGCTAGGAATGAAGAACATCTTCATATCTTCTAGCTTGAAGGGGGCTATTAGAGATTATAACAAAGAGATTGTAAATAATTAACTTGATTAGTTGATAGTTAGTTAAGATAGTTAGTTAGGATATTGAGAAGATTCTAGAAGATGGTTTTATTGTAAATAAGTCACTTAGTACATGTATATATATGTAGAGAGTAATACAATGTAGTTGAACTGATCAATATATGAAATTGTGATTACTTCTTCTTCTATAATTCAATTGTGCCATTGGATTCAGTTTCTATCAATTATGTGAAAGGTTTGCTCACATATATGTATACACACACTCACATGAAAGTATGTCCATGATGCTTGTATGATGATCTAGTCAATAGAGGGGCTCTTGAAAGGTGTTCTCAAGGGTACCCTAAACTAAATGGTGCTTTCTTATGCTATGTCCATGTGAAAGGACTTCTAACATGATTTAGGTTGATGAACTCTCATCTATGACCTATGAGCTAAGCATATGAGGGTTTAGCTCTCCTAAGCCTACATTGTATAAAGTAATGATAATAATGACTTTTCAATAAAGGGAACTTAACTTAGCACCGAGTGAACTTTGATGAGTGGTGCCCCTTCCCAATGTGGGAAGGCTTGTTCACCATTGTACTCATGAGATGGATAACTACAATGCCTCAATAGGAATAAAGAGTTTTTCCATATATACCTCAATGTTCGATAAACTATGCTTGCCCCATAGGATCTAGCAAGGTATTTCACCTAAGATGCTAGCATGTGTTAATGTTCTACTTTGGCAAGGTAGAGCACCTTCCCTTGGTGTAAGGCTCTACAACACCAAATTTCATGTAGCACCATGGGCTTAATGTCGGTTAAGGATATACTTTCCCTAAAGTAAAATGGACAATGCAAGTAAAGTAAGGACCCTAACTAGGATAACCTTAGGGAAGTTGCTTAGTGTAGGTGGTGGTATGGGATTTCAGCTATGCATTGCACAAGTAGCTCTTGAAGGGAGTTCTAGGAAGGTTTTCTAATGCATATGATTATGTTTATTTCCTCATGCATGAAATTGTAGTCTTGTCTACTTGTTGTGATGATATGCATGGTATGAGTCCTAATGAGTCTATATGATGTGTTCTTACCTTACATGCATAATGTGGGTCTTAGTGAATATATGAAGAGGTCTTACTTGGCATATATGAAGTTGTATTTACTTGCCTTGTTGATATCTGAAGTGAATGATATGCTTGTGGTCTATTGATAGGTTTACTTAGTATGTGTGAGGTTATGGGCTTCACATGTACATTGCACTAGTAGACTTAGATTGGGGTTGTGAGGAAGGTCTTATAAGAGTCTATGTAAAGTGAAGTTAGCATATTTGCAAATTGACTATAGTTTATTGTAATGGTTTTGGTAGTCTTGACTTGAATGTGTCTTATGATGTGTTGTACTTCTATTAATGTATGTGTTGAGTTAGGAAAGTTATTTGTATGAGTACTTTGTGTCCTTATGGATGCATTGCACCAAGTATAACTAAAGGTTTACTTGGACAGTTAAGAAGTTAAAGAGAAAGAAAGCTTACTGTAAAATTAAGGTACTCACTCTAATTGAAATACGTTTACTGTAAAGTGGTGACTAAAATGCCTTAAATGCAATATATGGTTTTATATAATGTTGTGACCATCGAATATGACTAAATTAAGTATGTAAATGGTATAATGCTTATCGTGTCAAGTTTTATGAAGTTTTTACATAAAGGCATGATAACAGTTTTATGTGGCCACTCTTACCACAACCATAACAGTTCCCCGTGTGAACTAGGCACTTTACTTTCATGTTTTCTACCACACTTTGCACCACATAAGAAGCACCACTTTTCCCCTCTTTAAGCTCGGGGGTATACATCTTACCCTTGTTGACCCTTGGAGCATTAGGAGGACCTTGGTTGGAAAACCTCTTCTTGAATCTTGGCTTGTCTTGAACCACAAACTAGTCTTGGAAGAATTTCCATATTTGTCCCTTGTCTTCTTCAACTCCTTACAAACTTGCTTAAGCTTTATCTCCTCACTTTGTTCGGCATGAACCATGAGATGAGATGTCCATGCTAGGAATCAACATAGACGACCTACATTCATTAACCACAAGGTCAGATATCCCTATAACAAATGTGTTTATCTTAGCCCTGAAATCTACCACCATAGTGGGAGCATGTTTTGATAGTTTAGTGAACTTGAGGCTATACTCTTTCACACTCATACCCCCTTGATGAAGATTGATAAAGTATTGCATTTTCCTTTCCCTCAATTCTAAGGGAAAGAACCTATCAAGGAAGGCCGTCTTGAGTGATGCCTAACTAAACAGACCTTCTCCAACGGGCCTCTCCTATTTCCATTGTTCATACCAAACTTGAGCCACATCTTTGAGTTGATAGGTGGCTAGTTCTGACTTTTATTGAGAAGACACGCCCATAGCATCTAGAACCTTTAACACTTCGTCAATGAACCCTAGTGGGTCCTCCATTATTTTGGAGCAAAGAAGGTAAGGGGATTCATCCTTGTGAAATCCCTAATCCTAGTTGCTGTAGTGTTCGCATTGGGGTTAACTTGGACCCTAGTATCCGTACCAGCTTGAGTAGCTAACAATTGAGTCAAGATATGAATGGTCGCCCTTATCTCAAGTTAAACATAACGCCTTCTTCAATAGGAACTTGAGGGTTTTGCGGAGCTTGAGGGGAACCACGTCATTCACATTTTCCTCTTCGGGCCTTCGAGCATTGTTCCTTCTTGTATTTATTTCTTATAAGCATCATAAAAGAATTATAATAAATGACTAGATTGAGTTAAGATTCTTAGGCACGACTAAAGAATGACAAAAGAGTGAGAGTTTCCTAAGCATCTCGTAGCCTCGCATTCATAAGTGTGGTGCACTACACACCCATGAACAAGACTCTACTTCACGTGGTATGTTGTGACATCAATCCTACATTATTTACAACCTTATGCTCTGATACCAAGTTTGTAACGACCCAAGGGTACCCCCTAGTCGTTACCGGCGTATTCGACCACGAAGAAGTCTTATACAAGCCCTTAGCATACGTCATACCATGTATCATAAAATAAAAGTGCGAAATATTTAAAACTTTTACTTTGGAAGTTCACTTCTTTTCATATAAGGGAAATATCATCTAACTTTGTCACAATGAACCATTTAGACATTAAGGAATAGAAACTTGGGACTTAGCCCATACATCAATGAGAACATCTCAAATTATAAAATACAATATTGTCTTTCAAACATAACAAAAACTAGAAAGCTAGAATATGGGGTTTCGTCCTCGGACTTGAGGACTCACCAACTTGTAGAAGCAAGTCCAAGTGTCTTGAGAAGTGGCCTTGAAATCCTCAACGACCCGAACCTACATAGTTTGGGAAAAAGGGAAGAAAATATGGGTTAGTACATCACACGTACTAAGTATGGCTTCTACGCATAAAATCATCAATGCATGTATAAAAGGACAGTTTAGTCAAAAACATGCTTTCTATCAATTAAACCCAACCTACACATATAATAAGCATTATAGTCAACCCAACGTAATGTCAACCCAACATGTAGGCAACCCAAGCAATACCTTTGCAATGCAAATAATAGAACCCCATAGTCCTATCCAAAGCTTAGTATCACATTAAGAAACCCACAACATGCAATATTCTTAATCTCATATTTTATCATGACATGATTTATTCATAAAGATCATAAATAGATTAGCAACACAAGTCATAATCAACACAATCATAAAGGAACACTACTAGAACCATCTCTTAGGATCCTAAAAGTGTCACGACCCAAAACGGAGCCGCGACTGGCACCCACACTTACCCTCCTATGTGAGCGAACCAACCAATCTAAACCCTAACATTTCAATATAATATCAACAGAAAGTAATGCGGAAGACTTAAACTCATTAATAAAAACCAATTCAATAACTTCTAAAATTCAACATCTATTATTCCCCAAAATCTGGAAGTCATCACCACAAGAACATCTATGATCAAATTACTAAACTAAGAGTATTCTAAGAAGCTAAAATAAACAAAAGCTAGTCCATGCCGGAACTTCAAGGCATCAAGACATGAGGAAGAAGATCCAGTCCAAGCTAGAAGCATTAGCTCACCCTGAAATCCGGTGTAATGAAGACTGGCTAGAGTTGCGGTTGAGTTGAAGACGACGGTACGTTTGCTGCACTCCACAAATAACAAAGAAAACAAATACAAGTAGGGGTCAGTACAAAACACGGGTACTGAGTAGATATCATCGGCCAACTCAAAATAGAAAACAGTATATATCAGATAATATCATAAATCAACTACAATACTCAACGTGTAGCAACAACAAGTTCTATAATCATTAATAAGCACCGCCAAGTTCACACATGAGGACTCAAGCCTCAATACCATACTCATTTGGGAATTAGGTTCATTAGATTGAGTATATTAACATCTTTCAAGATTCATTATCTTTATTCCTCTTGTGTCGGTACGTGACACTCCGCTCCCCTACTACTATGTGTCGGTACGTGACACTCCGATCCCCTAATTCTACGTGTCGGTTCGTGACACCCGATCCCCTAATTCTACGTGTCGGTTCGTGACACCCGGTCCCCCTAATTCTACGTGTCGGTTCGTGACCCCCGATCCCCTAATTCTACGTGTCGGTTCGTGACACCCGCTCCACTACTCTGATTCTATCAATTCAGCAAGCCTTCTCTTATACCAGGGCATCATCAATCTCATTACTTTAGTTCATCAAGACTTCTTTTATACCAAGGCACCATCATTAACAAGGAGATTAGGGTTTTTCAAGATTTATGATTCAATAGCTTCATCATGCTTAATTTATCACAATTATATCATCACATTCATGCAAGCATACAATTAAGCATATAGAAGACTTTACAATACAACCCAACACATATCATTCGCTATTAAGAGTTTACTACGAATAGCATAAACCATAACCTACCTCCACCGAAGATTCGTGATCAAGCAAGCAAATTCCCCAAATTCTTGTTGTCCTCTTCGTTTCTCTCTCTCTCTACTCGTTCTCCCTCTCTTTCTGTTCTTTTTCTTTTTCTTATTCAAACCCTCTTTCTTTTACCCTAATTAGCATATAATTAAGTATAAAGATGGCAATAATATCCCACTAATTAACTCAAGGTTACCTCTTTTAACCCCCAAGTAATTAGACTTATTAACATTAACCCACTAACTTTATAATTAAAGCAGGAATAGTCCAAAACGCCCCTTAAATTACTAAACAGAAATCCGACCCAGCCTTGGATTACGCAGCCTGTGACGGCCCGTCGTGCCTGCGACGGTCCGTCATGCAGGTTCGTCATGGACTCAATTTGTTTAAGGAGTCTGTGACGGCCCGTCGTGCCTACGACGGTCCGTCCTGCACTTCCTCGCCAAGTTCAGAGAGTCGATTTCAGTACCCAAATTTCAGAAGTCTAAGTGTTCTGGAACGAGACACCTGCGACGGTCCGTCGTGCCCACGACGGTTCGTCCTGCAGGTCCGTCGCCAAGTTCAGAGAGTCGATTTCAGTACCCAAATTTCAGAAGTCTAAGTGTTCTGGAACGAGACACCTGCGACGGTCCGTCGTGCCCACGACGGTTCGTCCTGCAGGTCCGTCGCCAAGTTCAGAGAGTCGATTTCAGTACCCAAATTTCAGAAGTCTAAGTCTTTTGGAACGAGACACCCTCGACGGCCCGTCGTGCCCATGACGGTCCGTCGTGGGTTCCGTCGACTCACACAGTTTTTCCAGAAATAAAATCTGCTGCTCAAAACGACTAAACAGGTCGTTACAATAGATACCAATTTACCCATCGTTCGTCCCCGAACGATCACGAGAAGAAAACAAGGGCGAAAAGGGAGTACCTGAATCTGTAAACAGGTGTGGGTATCTTTCTTGCATATCAGCCTCCTTCTCCCAAGTGGCCTCTTCAACTGGTCGATTCTTCCATTGGACTTTGATGGATGCAATCTCCCTTGATCTCAATTTGCGAATTTCTCTACCTAGAATGGCAATAGGCTCTTCCTCATAAGTCAAATTTTCATCAAGTAGAACCGAATCCCAACGAATGATGTAGTTTCCATCCCCATGGTATCTTTTTAACATAGACACATGAAATACCGGATGCACTCCGGACAGCCCTGGAGGCAAGGCTAACTCATAAGCCACCTCTCCTACTCGCTTAAGTACTTCAAAGGGACCAATATACCTTGGGCTTAGTTTACCCCTTTTACCAAACCGCATCACCCCTTTCATGGGCGAAACCTTCAGCAAGACTTGCTCACCCTCCATAAACTCCAAGTCTCTAACCTTTCGATCTGCATATTCCTTTTGCCTACTTTGCGCCGCTAAAAGCTTTTCTTGAATAGATTTCACCTTCTCTAATGAATCCCTCAAGAGGTCAGTACCCCAAGGTCTAACCTCAAATGCATCAAACCAACCAATGGGAGACCTACATCTCCTCCCATACAATGCTTCAAATGGAGCCATGTCAATACTTGAGTGATAGCTATTATTGTATGAAAACTCCGCTAAGGGTAAGAAGCTATCCCAATGGCCACCAAATTCTATCACACATGCACGAAGCATATCCTCCAACACTTGAATCGTTCGCTCAGACTGTCCATCGGTCTGAGGGTGAAATGCAGTACTAAGGTCCAACCTAGTACCTAATTCAGCATGCAATGTTCTCCAAAACTTAGAAGTAAACTGCGTACCTCTATCTGATATGATGGAGAGCGGAACTCCATGCAACCGAACAATCTCTGAGATATAGAGTTTGGCTAACTTTTCTGCATTGTAAGTCACCTTGACCGGAATGAAGTGAGCAGACTTAGTTAACCTATCCACAATTACCCAAATAGAATCAAACTTACCCAATGTCTTTGGAAGACCAACCACAAAGTCCATTGCAATCCTTTCCCACTTCCATTCGGGAATGGGCATTCTCTGAAGTGTTCCTCCGGGCCTCTGGTGTTCATACTTTACTTGCTGACAATTTGGACATTTGGCAACAAAATCAACAATGTCGCGCTTCATTCTACTCCACCAAAAGTGTTGCTTTAGGTCACGATACATCTTGGTTGCACCAGGATGTATAGAATATCCGGAACTATGAGCCTCTGTAAGAATAGTGTGGATCAAATCATCAACACGGGGCACACATACCCTTCCCTTAATTCTCAAAACACCTTCCTCATCCATTATTGCTTCTTTAGCCTCTCCTCGCAACACCTTATCCCGGATCCGGATCAGTTTCTCATCAGTAAACTGTTTTCCCTTAATCTTGTCAAGAAAAGAAGATCTTGCCTCCACACAGGCCAAAAATCCTCCCTTCTCATTTACTTCTAACCTCATAAAGTCATTAGCCAGAGTCTGAACCTCTCTAGCCAATGGGCGTCTAGAAACTTGTAAGTGAGCTAAACTACCCATGCTCCCTGCTTTTCTACTTAAGGCGTCTGCCACCACATTAGCCTTTCCTGGGTGATACAAGATGGTGACATCATAATCCTTCAGTAGTTCCATCCATCTCCTCTGTCTCAAATTTAAATCTTTCTGAGTAAAGACATACTGTAAACTACGATGATCCGTATAGACTTCACACTTAACCCCATATAGATAGTGTCTCCATTGCTTTAATGCAAACACTACCGCAGCCAACTCCAAATCGTGGGTCGGATAATTACGTTCATGCACCTTTAATTGCCTCGAAGCATACGCAATTACGTTCTTCTCTTGCATTAGCACTGCACCCAAACCAGAATAGGATGCATCACAATACACAATGAAGTTCTTACCCTCTACTGGCAAGGTAAGGATAGGTGCGGTAGTCAACAAGGTCTTGAGTTTCTGAAAGCTTTCCTCACATTCATCCGACCATACAAATGGAACATTCTGCTTAGTCAAGTTCGTCAATTGGGAAGCAATAGAAGAGAATCCCTTGACAAATCGACGGTAGTAACTGGCTAAACCAACAAAGCTTCTTATTTCTGACACATTAGTAGGTCTTACCCAATTCTTCACTACTTCGATCTTAGAAGGATCCACCATCACTCCATCCTTAGAAACCACGTGCCCCAAGAAGGACACTGAATCTAGCCAAAACTCACACTTGGAGAATTTGGCATAAAGCTTTTTCTCCCTCAACATTTCCAACACAATTCTCAAATGCTCCTCATGTTCCTTCTTACTCTTGGAGTATATCAGTATATCATCAATAAATACGATCACAAAGAGATCCAGATATGGCTTAAAAATCCCGTTCATCAAGCTCATGAAAGCAGCAGGGGCATTCGTTAGTCCAAAAGACATTACCAAGAATTCATAATGCCCATACCTGGTTCGAAAAGCAGTCTTTGGCACATCTGCTGCCCGTATTTTCAATTGATGATAACCAGACCTCAAGTCAATCTTAGAGAAGACACAAGCACCTTGTAACTGATCGAACAAATCATCAATGCGAGGAAGAGGATACCTGTTCTTAAAAGTTACCTTATTTAGTTGCCGGTAATCTATGCACATCCGAAGACTCCCATCTTTCTTCTTCACAAACAAAACAGGAGCACCCCAAGGGGATGCACTCGGTCTAATAAAGCCTTTCCCTAACAATTCTTGAAGTTGGGCTTTTAACTCCCTTAACTCTGCTGGAGCCATTCTATAAGGGGGTATGGAAATGGGACGAGTACCCGGCTCCAAATCAATGCAAAAGTCAATATCCCTGTCCGGTGGCATACCAGGAAGGTCTGCAGGGAACACATCTAGAAACTCACGAACTACCGAAACCGACTCAATCGAAGGTACTTGGGTAGTATCATCCCTGAGGTGTGCCAAGAACGCTAAACACCCTTTACTAACCATTTTCTTAGCACGAAGAAAGGAGATGATACGAACTGGAGTGGAAGTGTAGTCACCCTCCCACACTAACGGATCTGTCCCAGGCTTGGCCAACGTTACAGTTTTAGCATTACAATCTAAGATTGCAAAATTCGGAGAAAGCCAAGTCATACCCAGAATTACATCGAAATCAACCATTTCTAAGATAACCAAGTCTACACGAGTATTGCTACCCATAAAAGTCACCAGACAAGACCTATATACCTTTTCGACTATCACAGACTCACCCACCGGAGTAGAAACACGAATAGGCATGTCAAGCAATTCACAATGTAAATTAAGACCAGTAGCAAATGAGGAAGATACATATGAAAATGTGGAGCCAGGATCAAATAATACAGAAGCCATGCAATCACAAACCAAAGGATTACCTGTGATAACAGCATCTGATGTCTCCGCTTCAGACCGCCCAGGGAAAGCGTAACAATGGGCCCTATCACCTGTCTGCCCGTTGCCCCTACCATGTGGTGTTGTAGTAGCTCCAGTTTGTCCGTCACCCCGGCCGTTTTGGTGACCACCATTACCTCGGCCACCACGTCCTCCAGAATAACGGCCTCTACCATGACCACCTCTACCTCTAGCTATTGGGGGTCTATAACTCTGTTTTGGACAATTCCTCCTAATATGTCCAGTCTCCCCACATCCATAACATTCTCTGGGGTCTAGCATAGGTCTCTGTGAGAATGACGAGGTTTGGGAATAACCTCCAACCTCAGAGAAATGTTGACCGGTCTGAGGTGGACCCCCAACTACAGTCTGTAGTGAAGACTGAATTGGTCGGACTGAGTAACCTCCTGAACCCTGTCCTCTAGAGTAAGAACCATTAAACTCACCTCCCTTTCGAAACCTTTTAGATGTCGATGCCATGGTGAAGTCATCTGGCTTCACTCCCTCCACTTCTATCACGAAGTCTACCACTTCTTGGAAGGATTTCGCTGTAGCCGCTACCTGTAAGGCTGAAATCCGCAAATCTGACCTCAACCCTTTCACAAAACGGCGAATCCGCTCTTGTGAACTGAAGCAAAGCTGGGTGGCATACCTAGATAATGCACGAAACTTAGCCTCATACGCAGTGACCGTCATTCTGCCTTGCTCTAGGCTCAAGAACTCATCTCTCCTCCTATCCCTCAAAGTCCGGGGTATATACTTCTCCATAAACAAGCTAGAGAATGACGCCCAAGTCATAGGTGGTGCCTCTGTCGGTTGACACTCAACATGTGACCGCCACCACATTTTGGCGTTCCCTTGAAACTGATAAGTCACAAACTCCACACCAAACCGTTCTACTATACCCATCTTATGTAGTAACTCATGACAATCAACCAGAAAGTCGTAGGCATCCTCAGATTCAGCACCCTTGAAGACTGGAGGTTTCAATTTCAAGAACTTACTGAAAAGTTCATGCTGATCGCTTGTCATTATAGGCCCTGTAGTCAAACGAGGAAACGTGCCTATTTCCAATGGAGCATCCATGCGGGGAGCCGCAGCAGTTGCCTGTTGTACTTCCGGAACCTGAGGTGTTGGTGCAGAAAACACTGGAGGTGTCTGGCCTTGATCAGATAACCCACTAAGATAAGCCAGAACCTGATTGATCATCTCTGGGGTAGGTTGGGGTGGCAATCCCTCATTCTGTACTTGTTCATTCTCCCCTTCCTCACCCTCTATTACTACTTCCTCAGTCGGTGGAGGAGTCACCGCCCTAGTACCAGATGGGGCAGGTGCTTGTCCTCTTCCCCTAGAGGACGTCCTCCCACGACCTCTACCACGGCCTCTTGCCGTTGCTCTTCCTCGAGCTACAGCCCCAGCGGCTGGCTCAGACGCACCCTGTTCCGCCGGTGCTGATGTTGGCGTAGTCGTTGCTCTAGTTCTGACCATCTGCGAAAATAGAGTGAAGATGGTCAGATACCAATTTGTATCATCTAGATACCAATTGGATTCAAGTAATAGCACGAAAGAAAGAAAGAATGGAATTTTCCTAAAGTCCTATAGCCTCTCAAAGAAAAGTAAAGGCGTCCCCCTACCGTTCCTTAAGACTCTACTAGACTCGTTCTTGTGTGATGAGACCAACGAACCTAATGCTCTGATACCAAGTTTGTCACGACCCAAAACCGAGCCGCGACTGGCACCCACACTTACCCTCCTATGTGAGCGAACCAACCAATCTAAACCTTAACATTTCAATTTAATATCAACAGAAAGTAATGCGGAAGACTTAAACTCATTAATAAAAACCAATTCAATAACTTCTAAAATTCAACATCTATTATTCCCCAAAATCTGGAAGTCATCACCACAAGAACATCTATGATCAAATTACTAAACTAAGAGTATTCTAAGAAGCTAAAATAAACAAAAGCTAGTCCATGCCGGAACTTCAAGGCATCAAGACATGAGGAAGAAGATCCAGTCCAAGCTAGAAGCATTAGCTCACCCTGAAATCCGGTGTAATGAAGACTGGCTAGAGTTGCGGTTGAGTTGAAGACGACGGTACGTTTGCTGCACTCCACAAATAACAAAGATAACAAATACAAGTAGGGGTCAGTACAAAACACGGGTACTGAGTAGATATCATCGGCCAACTCAAAATAGAAAACAGTATATATCAGATAATATCATAAATCAACTACAATACTCAACGTGTAGCAACAACAAGTTCTATAATCATTAATAAGCACCGCCAAGTTCACACATGAGGACTCAAGCCTCAATACCATACTCATTTGGGAATTAGGTTCATTAGATTGAGTATATTAACATCTTTCAAGATTCATTATCTTTATTCCTCTCGTGTCGGTACGTGACACTCCGCTCCATATACTATCCTGGTGTCGGAACGTGACACTCCGATCCCCTAATTCTACGTGTCGGTTCGTGACACCCGATCCCCTAATTCTACGTGTCGGTTCGTGACACCCGATCCCCTAATTCTACGTGTCGGTTCGTGACACCCGATCCCCTAATTCTACGTGTCGGTTCGTGACACCCGATCCCCTAATTCTACGTGTCGGTTCGTGACACCCGATCCCCTAATTCTACGTGTCGGTTCGTGACACCCGATCCCCTAATTCTACGTGTCGGTTCGTGACACCCGATCCCCTAATTCTACGTGTCGGTTCGTGACACCCGATCCCCTAATTCTACGTGTCGGTTCGTGACACCCGATCCCCTAATTCTACGTGTCGGTTCGTGACACCCGGTCCCCCTAATTCTACGTGTCGGTTCGTGACACCCGATCCCCTAATTCTACGTGTCGGTTCGTGACACCCGATCCCCTAATTCTACGTGTCGGTTCGTGACACCCGATCCCCTAATTCTACGTGTCGGTTCGTGACACCCGATCCCCTAATTCTACGTGTCGGTTCGTGACACCCGATCCCCTAATTCTACGTGTCGGTTCGTGACACCCGGTCCCCTAATTCTACGTGTCGGTTCGTGACACCCGGTCCCCCTAATACTACGTGTCGGTTCGTGACACCCGCTCCACTAATCTCATTCTATTAATTCATCAATCCTTCTTTTATACCAAGGCATCATCAACCCCATTACTTTAGTTCATCAAGCCTTCTTTTATACCAAGGCATCATCAATCTCATTAACAAAGTAGATTAGGGTTTTTCAAGATTTGGGATTCAATAGCTTCATCATGCTTATTTTATCACAATTATATAATCACATTCATACAAGCATACAATTAAGCATATAGAAGGGTTTACAATACTACCCAATACATATCATTCGCTATTAAGAGTTTACTACGAATAGCATAAACCATAACCTACCTCCACCGAAGATTCGTGATCAAGCAAGCAAATTCCCCAAATTCTTGTTGTCCTCTTCGTTTCTCTCTCTCTCTACTCGTTCTCCCTCTCTTTCTGTTCTTTTTCTTTTTCTTATTCAAACCCTCTTTCTTTTACCCTAATTAGCATATAATTAAGTATAAAGATGGCAATAATATCCCACTAATTAACTCAAGGTTACCTCTTTTAACCCCCAAGTAATTAGACTTATTAACATTAACCCACTAACTTTATAATTAAAGCAGGAATAGTCCAAAACGCCCCTTAAATTACTAAACAGAAATCCGACCCAGCCTGGGATTACGCAGTCTGTGACGGGCCGTCGCGCCTGCGACGGTCCGTCCTGCTGCTCCGTCACAGAGTTCAGAGACTCAATTCCACGAAAGGGTCTGTGACGGTCCGTCGTGCCCACGACGGTTCGTCCTGCAGGTCCGTCGCCAAGTTCAGAGAGTCGATTTCAGTACCCAAATTTCAGAAGTCTAAGTGTTCTGGAACGAGACACCTGCGACGGTCCGTCGTGCCCACGACGGTTCGTCCTGCAGGTCCGTCGCCAAGTTCAGAGAGTCGATTTCAGTACCCAAATTTCAGAATTCTAAGTATTTTGGAACGAGACCCCCTCGATGGCCCGTCGTGCCCATGACGGTCCGTCGTGGGTTCCGTCGATTCAGACAGTTTTTCCAGAAGTAAAATCTGCTGCTTAAAACGACTAAACAGGTCGTTACAAAAAGTGCAATGTATGAGAGATGTCCCATACCCTCCCTCACACTATGTAGAAACCCTTAAGAAGGATCTGGAGAGAGTTCATACACTTATTTAACCATTTACATTTATAATTAGAGAAAGAGGTTTCAATAACCAACATTAGACCACATGAGGAAACACATGTGGTAAGTCGGACTTACTAAATGTGAGACTCCCATCTCATTTACATTCCCTTTTGGTGCTAAGCATCTATTCCCTTTTGTAACCATGTTTAGTCATCGCATAAGTTCACATTAACCTATACTATACCCTTATGTAAACATCTCATCATAAAAGCTCATAAGTAATCATAAGTGAGAACAACCCTTTAACTTTAGGAACCACTAGCAAGTGAGTAAACGTTTAACTTAAACAATTCATTATAGTCATGATGAGAACTACCTTTCAATCGTACAATAATAATATCAAAACATGCATACATACTTTATAGCTAATTCAAGTGTATAGGGTTAAGGATGAGGGATGCTTGTCATCAACACCACAACAACACATTAGATATAAGATCATTACTATCTAACTAATTCATTTTTAATAATTGAGTTCAAGAAAGAACCAACCTTCATACCTTCTTGCCCCTTCATGGGCCTTCATATATCAATTAACCAATAATACATAATCAATACATAAACAAGGTTATTCAAGAAGTAATACACAACTAACATCATTCTACACAATCCCTATACTCATCATCTTCTACAATTCACCATAAAAATTTCAAGGTTTTATGAGTTTAGGGAAGAACAAGGGTCCAAGGGGAAATCTCAAGTGATTACCAAAAATTAACCATCATTACATAGTTAAACGATAATAAAGGATCATAATTCATCACAATTGATTCATAAATTTCATTTTTCAAAGAGGACCCATGTATAGATAGAAACCCTAGTTTTGGGGGAGTTTTGAAATAATCTTTGGAGGGGCCTCTTGGGGAAATAAGTCCCAAGAGTGAAAGAAACCATACCTTAAATATAATTAACCACGAAATTGAGTTGTATTCCTTGGTGAATTTGTCTTGTTCTTGAAGCTCCAAAGTTTCTTCGATGGAGGTTTGAGTTGGGGAGAGAGAAACTAGAGAGAAGTGAGTCTTTGGGATTTTGGGATTTTGTAGTGTGCAGACTTGTTTAATAAGTTAAAATCCCTTAATATACCTAAAATAAATTATTTTTTTTGACCCTACAATTAATTATCCAAGGGTGGAATTCATCAAACCACCCTTCACTTGGCCGTGTAGTGCACCAGTTCGCAGACACCAAACGACGCCCTCAATCAATGGTCCGTCGCTCTAGAACGGACTATCCTTGCAAGTCGTGGTTTGATTTAGAGAGTTCTCAAAATGGAGTTGACGCTTCATACACTGAGTAGCGACTCATGACCTCCAATGACGGAGCGTGAGTCCATCGATGGACCATCCTTTGCTTCGTCGATTGTAAAGCTGTTTTGATAGTTTTTGGGTCAAATGTTTGGGTTCTACTCAGGGGCCCTTAAGGTGGTCCTCGAGGAGTCATACCTGGACTTTTTGACCCTATAAATGTTATAATGTGTACCCTAACCATTTTTACAAACTTTGACCTTCATACGACCCTTCCAACCCCTTCCAAGACCTAAAGGCACACTAGACCTCTTTCACTAGTCTCCGAACGACATGGACATTTCTTGACGTTTAAGATTTAGTACTTCCTAGCTAATTTAATTACCTTTGTTTAGGTCTAGAATCATCATTATTCATCATGAAAGGCTCTAGTCTAGGTCATAGAATTTTCGGGCTGTTACAGGAAGGTGGTGGTAGTGGGGCTTGTTGAGGGAGAGCGGTGGGGGTGGGGTAGGGGTGAAAAATAAAAATTTAAAATTGAAAGTATTTTTAAAAAATAAACTTAGATTTATTATTATTTTTCTGGGGGATGGGGTGGCGGGGGTCGAGAGT
>NC_028640.1:21732588-21744818 GCF_001406875.1 Solanum pennellii
GAGGGGGTTGGGGTGAGGGTGGGGTAAAAGTAAGCTTTAAATGTATTTTTTCAATTATGTAAATGATTTTTCAACAAAACCATTGTAATTTAAATTCAAAGAAAAGAATTGAAAAATGTTTTCTTAATTTTTGAAGGGAAATCATTTTAAATTTGAGAAAATTAGTTGATTTGAATAATATTTTCCAACATATAGCTCAACCAAACATGAGAAAATTGAAAAATATTTTCCAAAAAATATTTTTCTTCATACCAAACACACCTTAAGTTTAAATTGTAAATCTTGAAACATCCATTTAAAAAAAATTAAATTGACGAGAGAACCCACTATTGTTATTTTTGTGTGTGCACTAGGTAGATTTTTCTCCCAAATAATAACCTAAAAACTACAAGAAAGATGAATCGTACTACTAGGTAGATTTTTCTCCCAATTAATAACCTAAAAATTACAAGAAAAATGAATCGTACTAGGCAATCCTCTGTGACAAATTCGATTGAAAAAAACTCATAAAGCCCTAATTAAACCCCTAATTTATAGGATGACTGAATCAACCAACTCAATCACTTATAACAATTTCAAAATTAATACTTATACCATAAATTAATAATAATGAATACTCAAGTCAAGAGAAAAGAAACATATCATATTCTTTGAAAAGGAGACAGAGCCACTTTTTACATATGTGAATACTACTTTACATTGTCTAGTTTCCGTATATATTCTTTTATTATATTCCCTAGTAAAACAATTAACCACCCAAAAAGAAAAACACCCACTGAAATGTACAATTCCGCTGCCTATTTACCTTTGGCTCCGTTTGTTTTTGCGCGTTTATCTCTCTAGCTTATTATTCTCGTTTTCAACAAACGGTATCCTTGTATTATGTATTTGTATTTCGACTAATTTAAATATATGCAAAGGAAAATACTTTTTGTTAGGGTTGAGTTAGATACAGATCAAAGTATATGAATTTATTGAAATTTAATAGTTGTTGGTTAAATTAAGTATTTATTTTAAGAAATCTATTTAACATGTATAATTATTACTTCATTTGTTTCAATAATTATTTGTTTTGTATTGACTTGACATGAAATTAAAAAAATTCAACAATACTTTCAAATCTTGTGATTTTTCAGATTAAAAATACAAAAAAATATCATATTGTTATAAACAATTTGTATTACAGTGAATGTCTAATTATGTGGAGTCCTAGTAGGATATGGTTAGGAATCCTACTTGGGGACCAAGTAAGGTTTTCCCTATAAATAAATGGTTTTCCTTCATTGTAAAGAAGATTTGTGAAAGATCTATGAATCCTGAATATACTATGAATAAGATCTTTTCTCTTCTCTCTACTTTCTTCTTCTTCTAAATTTATATAGTTTTATAACACATATAATTTTATAGTCTTAAAAATAACATTAAAAAAGTTAAAAATTAAAAAGTAGTTAAAACAGAAAAGAGACAATCTTAATTAAAAGGGGTAGAATATTAAATTCATAAGTTTGAATTTTGATTCTATCTATGCTCTTTACTTGAATTGTTTTATTTTAAAATTTAAAATTAAAATTCCTAATTAAAAGAAATAAATATCATTTTTGTCTCACCGTTACAAAAAAAATTGAGATGATAATATGAGTTGTTTCAAATGTATAAGTTGAGAAATTGAAACAAAAATAAAATCAATCAACTTATATTGTCTTATTTATGTCTAAGTATATAGATCGATTAGCTAAATAAAAGTAAGAAAAAATGTTATTAATAGGAAAATTAAGGCTTGTTAAGAGCCAATAAAGGACAATCAATTTGTTCAAAGATACTGAAAATTGATGAAAAACGGGGACCAAATATTAAAACGTATAACAAACACTAGGGGTTAAAATATGGATGCCTAACTTGCTAGTTTCTACCCCTCCCTGGGCAAATTGGCAAATTGATGGTATATTGGTATTGGTCCGATTTTTAATATATCATTTTGATCTGTGATTTATCTTAATTCGCGTTAGAAAATTTTATTAAAGAGTGTGAGTTATTATATATTAAAGGTGACTAATTTATTCTCACGAGTTAAATTTAAGATCTCTGATTTAAAATGCGAAAGTATTTATCATTTTACTGCACTATAACCTTTAAAAATAATAATAAATTTTATATGCTTTAAGCCGGACCGCGCACGATTAAAAAAATTGGCCAACCAATACCACCCACCCTACGTATCACCTACAGATGTTTTGACTTTAGCATCCGAGGCGGAAGCATAAGGTCCAAGGGAGTTAATGACTACAACCATTAGAGCTCCACAACTACATACTTTTTTAGGCCTAACCCATCGCTGACCATCTAAACTTGACACAAATTTTCACTTAGACACCTTAACTAAGTTTTGTTCATTCTAGACACCTCATGTCATGCCTCGTTGTGTCAATTTGACACTTATTGCTGACATGACATAGTGAGTGAGATACACTCACTATCAGCGCGTGATAAGCTTATTCATTTTTATTTTATTTTTTTCGTCCTTTTCCCCATTTTCTAAACATCATCTCCCTAAACATAAACTTCTTTCATGGAAAAGTAGATCTGTTAATGTTAATCAGTTAAAACAAAAACAGCCAACATTATAGTATATCAAACTATAATTATTTTTGATTTATGAAAAAACATAGAAATAGTAGAGAAAAACAATTGAAAAAGATTAAACAAGAAACTTTTGCATCTTAAGTGAAGAACTAATCATAAACTTAAAAAAAAGAATTTCATCNTTGACTTTAGCATCCGAGGCAGAAGCATAAGGTTCAAGGGAGTTAATGACTACAACCATTAGAGCTCCACAACTACATATTTTTTTAGGCCTAACCCATCGCTGACCTTCTAAACATGACACAAATTTTCACTTAGACAACTTAACTAAGTTTTGTTCATTCTAGACACCCATGTCATGCCTCGTTGTGTCAATTTGACACTTTTTGCTGACATGACATAGAGAGTGAGATACACTCACTATCAGCGCGTAATAAGCTTATTCATTTTTATTTTATTTTTTTCGTCCTTTTACCCATTTTGTAAGCATCATCTCCGTAAACATAAACTTCTTTCATGGAAAAGTAGATCTGTTAATGTTAATCAGTTAAAACAAAAACAACCAACATTATAGTATATCAAACATAATTATTTTTGATTTATGAAAAAACATAGAAATAGTAGAGAAAAACAATTGAAAAAGATTAAACAAGAAAGTTTTGCATCTTAAGTGAAGAACTAATCATAAACTTAAAAAAAAAAAGAATTTCATCGAGAGAACGATTTGGATGGAGTAGAGGAGGGAGTTCGGGTGCTGGCCCTGATGGGGAAGATGGTTTGGATGGGGGGGGAGGGGTTTTAGGGATCTGGTGGTGGGAAAGTGGTTGGAAATCGGGGGTGGATGGGTGGGTGGGAAGGGGAGGAGTTTGGAGAAGATGATATATGATTTTGTAAAAAATTATTTAGGCTTTAAAAATGACAAATGTCAATTGAGTGATAGCTCGTTTTTAAAAAAATACAAAATTCATTAATTAAATATTATTTTTAACATATATGCCACATGTCCTTATTTAATTCATCACTTTGACATGTCATCAGTGAGTGTGTTACACACACCTTACACATTTGGCTTTAAAAATGACAAATGTCAATTGAATGATTGCTCGTTTTTTTAAAATACAAAATTCATTAATTAAAAATATTTTTAACATATATGCCACATGTCTTTATTTAATTCATCACTTTGACATGTCATCAGTGAGTGTGTTACACACACCTTACACATTTGGCTGATTGTTAAAAATGTCTAAAAGCTATAATGGGACATGACATGAGGTGTCTAAAATGAACAAAATATAATTAAAGTGTCTAAGTGAAAATTTGTATCAGGTTTAAATGGCCATCGATGGGTTAGGCCTATTTTTTAATAACATTTTTTAGATATAGTTTTATTTGTTATTAGTATTTTTGTTTGTATATTTTGCTTCGAAAATACAAACATGATAAATATATACAAGTTATGTATTTATATATTTAAGAATTTTCAAAACTCTATTTGTATATTTTGCTTGTCATAGAAAATTTTCAGAAATCCAGTTATATATTTTGTTTGCCAATATACAAATGGTGTAATTTATTCTGTTTTATTATTTCGCTTGTCATAGAAATTTTTAAAAACCCATTTATATATTTCGCTTCCTAATATACAAACATGATAATTATTATAAATTTTTATTAAAATCAAATATATCAACTAATTATATACGTATAGTCAGGGTTTACATATATAGTCTTTGATTTATAAATTCACGATCAAATTATACACAAATTTTAAATATATGCAATTAAGAACCAAATCGCAAAATAAATATCTGAAAAACTAGAGCTATGAACATAATATAACATAAATAGTAGCCCTTCACGTAATTTTTCCTTTAATTATCCGTATCATTGAAACTCTCGTTGTTTAAATTTCTAATTCCAACAGTATTACTATTATAGCATTAACTAGCAATGAAGTCAACTAGCAAAATCTTAAATATTTTTATTTTGTTAGTTAATTAATCAAGATGCTCTATTTTAACCAATTTTAAGGAATTAATTCAAAATATTTAAAATTATTTTTGAAGAACCAAAATTGATTTACTCTCACGAATATAGTATATTTGTGTTAAAACTTGCTACTTTTTGTTACAAAAAGAGAAATAAAGCAAATATCTCTAAACAACGTCTCAGATAAACATGAAGTATAAGCAATTTTATTATACTTCTTCTGTTGCAATTTTTATATATATTTTTTAATATATAAATATGAACATCACTTTTATGTTTAATTAATTTTGGTTCTAATGAATTATACCTTTAATAACTCGACCTTATATGATAGACATCAAAATGAACATGTTTCAAAACAGTAAACCATAAGATCAAATAGTGTGTTTCTAGACTAATTATGCGTGCAAACCTTTGCATTTGGATCACAATAATATCAAAACAAAATTAAATGTATATTCAAATTTCAAATCCAATTAAATTTAATTACTAATATACATTAACTTAAAATCATAATAAAAACTTATAATATTCTATTCATGAATCCTTATTTGATTTTACAGTTTCATGAATGTTGTATGTGTTGCGGAAGTCGAATATATAGAGAGTGTGGAACACAACTATTATATCTAAAGGTAGCTAATAAATAGTAAACGAGATAACAACAAAGAGAACATTAGGAATTAACGAGGTTCCGCAAATTTTTGTTTTCTTTTGCCTACTCCTCGGACACAACCAACCAATATTTATTTCACTCCAAAAGAGTACAAGTGAAATAGCACAAGAGAGAAAGAAGAACAGATGCCTTAGAAGGTGAGAAGGCAAGTGAGAGGTGTATTATAAATGAATTATGAGCTATCTATTTATAGGAGTGAATTCTTCCTATTGATGTCATCCATGACATCACAAAATGTAAAAATTTACCTTGTGAAACAAATTTATCGTTCACCTAAATTTCACCTATAAAAGGTGCTATCTTTGACTTTTCTACCAATGAAGAATTATCCACCTAACTACCATATCTTTTCATTAATCCATTTTTGAATCTTGTCAAATCTAACAAATCTCCACCTTGGCAAGATTCTCCATTTTCAACTTTCTCTCAACAACAATTTTGATTGTGTCTTCAACCTCAATCTTCAATGTTCAACAATGTTGATCAAGTTCAAACAATGTTGAAATTTGACCGCAGTCACCACTTTTGTCAACATATCGGCAGGATTATCCGTAATATGAATTTTCTGCATTATGACTCCACCATCTTTTATGATGTCTCGTATGAAATGATATCTGACATTAATGTGCTTCGGACTTTCATGATAAACTTTGTTCTTTGCTAATTTAATAGCACTCTAACTATCGCAAAATATTGTGATTCCGTCTTGTCCAATACCAAGCTCTCTAAGCAATCCTTGAAGCCAAATTGCTTCCTTCACAGCCTCTGTAATTGCCATGTACTCTGCCTCAGTGGTAGACAAAGCAACAGTTGATTGTAAAGTAGACTTCCAACTAACTGGTGCATTTGCAATAGTGAAAACAGAACCAGTAGTTGATTCTGTTGTCCAAATCACCTGCATAATCTGAGTAACAATATCCAACAATATATTGATTATCTTTCTGCTCAAAAACCAAACCAACATATACAGTGTTATAAATGTACCGTAAAATCCATTTTATAGCCTGCCAATGATCCTTTCCAGGATTATGCATGTACCTGCTTACAACTCGAACAACGTGTGAAATATCTAGCCTTGTGCAAACCATTGCATACATCAAGCTACCAATAACATTCGCATATGGTACTCTTGACATATATTCTCGTTCAACTTCATTCTTAGGTGTCATAGCATCACTAAGCTTAAAATGAGGAGCAAGCGGAGAGCTAACCGACTTCGTTTTTTCATTCATACCGAATAAGTTTAGTACTCTCTTCAAATATTCTATCTGAGATAAATAGAGTTTCTTTAAATGTCTATCTCTTTTTATCTCAATGCCAAGAATCTTCTTTGCCTCACCCAAATCCTTCATCTCAAACTCCTTTCTTAGTTGAGTCTTTAGCTTCTCGATTTCCTCTTGACTTTAGAATCTATCAACATATCATCAACATATAGAAGAAGATATAAAAAGGAATTATCTTCAAGCTTGAGCAAATATACACAATGATCGTATTTGCTTTTTATGTACATTTGCTGCAGCATAACTTGTCAAATTGTTTGTACCATTGTCTAGAAGATTGTTTCAATCCGTACAAAGATTGTTCAAGTTTGCACACCATATTTTCTTTTCCATTAATTTTGAATCCTTCTGGCTGAGTCATGTAGATTTCCTCTTCCTAGTCTCCATGTAAAAATGCAGTTTTTACATCCAACTGAACTAGTTCCAAATTCAACTGTGCTACCAAAGCCAACAAAATTCTAATGGAAGAGTGTTTCACAACTGGAGAAAACACCTCATTATAATCAATTCCCTCCTTTTGAGCATATCCTTTGGCCACCAATCTTGCTTTGTAGCGAACATCTTCTTGGTTAGGAAATCCTTCTTTCTTTGCAAATACCAATTCGCACCTAAATGCTTTCTTGCCCTCCAGGAGATTGACCAATCTCCATGTATGATTCTGATGAAGGGACTGCATTTTTTCATCCATGGAAATCCTCCTCTTATCTTCTTCTGAATTTTGGACTGCGTCTTTATAAGTGGTAGAAATGTCATCAACTGCAATTGGGTCCGCACAAACTACCATATCTATGAGTTGAGCGGGTTTTCTTATTGTCCTTTTTGGCTTGCCGGTTGCTATTGATTCAAGTTGTGGTTGAGGTTCTTGAGATGGAACTTCATCTTCGACTGACTCTCCTTCAAGAGGAAAATTTTCTGTTGTTACCTCGTTTGATCCCTGAGTTGGGAAAATTATCTTTCCCTCAAACTCCACCTGCTTTGAAGCACCATCAATTTGTTTGACTTCTTCAACTGTTACTTTATTTGTCAAGGTAGATTCATTAAAAGTAACATCCCTGTTGAAAATAACTTTTATTGTCTCTAGACACCATAAACGGTATCCTTTGACTGCAGAAGTAATTCCCATAAATAAAACTTTCTTTGCTCTTGGGTCCAATTTTGACTCTCTTACATGATAATATGCAATTGAGCCAAATACATAAAAAACCCATATTCTTCAGCAGGTTTTTCATACAATTTTTCAAATGGTGTCTTCCCACCAATAGCAGTAGATGGTAGACGATTAATGAGGTGGCACACATATGTTATTTCCTCAGCTAAAAATTCTTTGCCCAAGCCAGCATGGGACAACATTCACCGAACTTTCTCCAGCAAAGTTTGGTTCATGCGTTCTGCCGCTCCATTCTATTGTGGTGTATTTTTGACGGTGAATGTCTGACGATGCCATTTTCCTCACAAATTTTCTGAAAAAGATCATTTTTGTATTTGTCACCATTGTCTGTGCGAAGACACTTGATCTTTCTGCCACTTTGAATTTCTATCATCGCCTTCCAATTGAGAAAAATTTCCAATACTTCATCTTTTGTTTTCATCGTATATATCCACAATCTTCAAGAAAAGTCATCAACAAAGGTTACAAAATAGTGTTTCCCACATAATGAAGGTGTTTTGGAAGAACCGCAAACATCCGAATGAACATAAACCAAAATACCTTTAGTATTATGGATAGTTGTTCCAAATTTAACCCTTGTTTGCTTTCCTTTGATACAATGCTCACAAAACTCCAAGTTGCAAGTTTTTACCCCTTTTAGCAATCCTTAATATGATATAATTTTCAAAGATTTTCCTCCAGCATGTCCCAAGCGCATATGCCACAGCTTGGTCATTTCTGCCTCCTTCTCGTCATTGTATGTTGATGTCGCTGTCCCAATAACTATACTACTTAGATAGTGGTACATGTTATTATTTCTTCGAATTGCCTTCATTACCACCAGTTCACCAGAGCATATTCTCATCATGCCATTATCTGCAATGACTTTGAACCCCTTTGACTCTAGGTCAGCAACAGAAATGAGATTTTTCTTCAAATCTGGTACATATAGAACATCTGTTAATGTTCTACTTAATCCATCATGGTTCCTTAATCGGATTGAACCAACACCATATGCGGTAAGAGGATTATTCTTTGAGGTGTGCATAACTCCACATTCTCCTTCTTGTAAATCAACAAACCAGTCCCGACTGGGACACATATGATAGCTACAAGATGAGTCCATCGACCATACATCAGATGATTTGGATGGATCTGTCGTAACTAGTGAGTATTCAGAGTCATCACAATCAGCCACATTTGAATCCATGACAGCCTTCCTATTATTTGGTTTGACTTTGCTATTCAACTTTGGGCAGTCTTTCTTCCAGTGACCTTTTCTCGGCAAAAGGCACATTCATCTTTGCTGGGTCTGGATCTTGCCTTGGATCTCCCTTTCTTCGTTCTTATATGATTTTGAGAACGACCTCTCGCAATCAAAGCTTCTGCTTCTCCGCCTTTTTGTTTTTCTCTCTTTCTTTGTTCATAACTATATAAGGCAGAACAAACTTCTTTGAGATATACTTCATCATTCCCATGCAGTAGAGTCATTTCAAGATGCTCAAATTTATCGGGAAGTGAACTTAACAACATTAAGTCCATATCTCCATCCGTAAAGGTCACTTTTATATTCCACAAATCTGTCGCCAACTTATTAAAGCTGGTGATATGATCATTCATTGTGCTACCGGGAACATAAGTGAAGCATAACAGTCTTCTTTTCATGTAAAGTTTAGTTTGACTGTTTTTCTTCAAGAATTTCTCCTCCAATGAATTCCATAATTTATTTGCAGATGTTTCCTTCGTATATGGATACTTTTGTTTTCTTGCAAGGTAAGATCGAATGGTACCGCAAGCAACACGGTTGATAATTTTCCAATCTTCTTCTCCTACACCGTCTGATTTCTTTTCTTCAATGACAATATCAAGCCCTTGTTGAAAAAGAACATCAAGGACCTCGTCTTGCCACATTCAAAAATGTCCTGACCCATCAAAAATTTCAACTGCAAATTTCCGCATTTGACACAATTCTTGTCATAAGCGAAGATGCCAATGATGACATATTATTGACTCTCGAAGTGGAATCATCATTTCTTGTCTCCCATTTTACGATAAATACTATTTACTAGCTAACAATGCAAAGACCAAAGTAAATCTTTTTCTGATGTGAAAGTTCAGACTGTGCTGCAACCACAGAACATACTCAGATAATACCTTGCTCTGATATCAATTGTTGCGGAAGCCGAATATATAGAGAGTGATGGAATCACAACTACTATATCTTAAGGTAGCTAATAAATAGTAAATGAGAGAACAACAAAAAGAACACCAGAAATTAACGAGGTTCGGAAATTTTTTGTTTTCTTTTGCCTACTCCTCGGACACAACCAACCAATATTTATTTCACTTCAAAAGAGTACAAGTGAAATAGTACAAGAGAGAAAGAAGAACAAATACCTTAGGAGATGAGAAGACAAGTGAGAGGTGTATTATAAATGAATTAGGAGCTACCTATTTATAGGAGTGAATTCTTGCTATTGATGTCATCCATGACATCACAATATGTCAAAATGTCAAGATTTAACTTCTGAAACCAATTTATTGTTCACCTAAATTTCACATATAAAAGGTGCTATCTTTGACATTTTTACCAATGAAGAATTATCCTTCTAACTACCATATGTTCTCATTAATCCATTTTTGAATCTTGTCAAATTAAACAATATGGAGTGAATTATCAATTAATATAAATGTTAAAAGGACAAATTTGAAATTCTACGTTGCTCATATAAGATAAAACAACTAAATATACAAAACTTTATATATATATATATATATATATATATATATATATATATATATAAAATTAATCTACGATGATTTACAATTTGATAGAAAGATAATGAATTTTTATAATTTTTTAAATATTTTTTCCATATGAAAAATATCATTTAAGTAAACATATATTATAATGGACAATACATAGCTAATTTTTTTCATTAAATACAATTGGGATATGAGAACATGATTTCAAATGTGTATGAGGATTTACAATTGAAAAGAAAGAAAATGATTTTATATTTTTTAAAAATACTTTTTCATATGAAAATATCATATAACTGAAATATATTATAATGGACAATTTATATTGACTGGGAACCGAGAAATTTAAATTCTATTTATAACAATTTAAAGACCGACTTTACTTTCGAGAAAAAAAGACTTTGATTTTATTTATTTTTTGTTTACAAAGTCAATCATATGCAAGCCTAATATAGAATAGAATCATATAGGTGTATGATCACTCGTTTAGATTTAACTGTTACACTTTTTTTTCAAAATAAAAATCATATTATATAATAATATTTCATTATAAGGATTTGTTTTGAAATCAATTTTTATAACAGTAAAGAAAAATATTCAAAACAATTTTTATAACAATAAAGAAAAATATCCAAAAAATGATGTTATTATAATGTTTTACTATATTATATAAAGAAAAAACATAAAGTGACACTTGATTTTGTTCCGAATTATTAAAAAGACACTTAAACTATGCAAACGTCCTATTACTTCCCTAAACAATTCTGGATTGATATTATTATATCATTTTTTGTCCACTTGACATGGAGAGTGTATACACTCTCTTAAAGAGCGTGAACAAACTTAACGGATATAATTTTATTCTTACAAGTATTTTTCTATAGAATATATTTCTTGTTTTTCTTATTGTTTAAACTTTTTCTCCTTATCAATTTTTTCTTTCTCTTTCTTCCTTCTTCAAAAATTCATTTTCATCTTTTTTGAAGCTTCTCAATTTAAATGTCACTTTTTATCACAACTCTATCTCCCCTTTTTACTACTATTGGTTTAACTCTCTTCAATTTTAAACTATATCTAAATAGTTTAACCCGTTTTATTTCAAGATGATTAGTAGGTATTATTTAGTTTTTTTTTTCAAATTTCGACTAAAAAATATTAATTTTCGGAGAATATGATTCTTTCAAAATTATCATTTCTAGTTTTGAAGTTTTATGAAAATGAGATAAATTAATTAGATGATTAGGAAGTATCATGTTGTAACAACCCATTTAGTCGGTTTGAGCAGTAGAATTATTTTTGATAAATACTTACTGGGTCGACGGACCACGCGACGGATCGTCATGGTCACGGCGGACCGTCATGGACTCCGTCGTCCCATACTTGTGCAATTTCTTTTGCTGCTCTCTTCACTACCCTCGACGGCAAGTATGACGAACCGTCATAGGCACAACGGTCCGTCGAGCGTCTTCGTTCCAAAACACTTCAACTCTTGGAATCTGGGTACTGGGATTACTTCTCTGAACTGCATGACGGACCTGCAGGACGGACCGTCATAGATACGACGGACCGTCACAAGCTGCGTAACCCCACACTTGGTCGGACTTCCGCTAAATTTTAAATGGGTGTTTTGGACTATTCATAATTATAATTATGAAATTAGTGGGGTAATTTTAATAATTTATTTAGTTGGTGGTTAAATAAGATAATAGTGAAATAAATAGTGGGTTACTTTTATCATTTTTTATAATTGATTATATGATAATTAGGGTAAAAAGAATCTGTAGAAGAAAAA
>NC_028640.1:21747248-21748560 GCF_001406875.1 Solanum pennellii
GGAGGATTTTTGGCCTGTGTGGAGGCAAGATCTTCTTTTCTTGAAAAGATTAAGGGAAAGCAGTTTACTGATGAGAAGCTGAGCCGAATTCGAGATATGTTATTGCGAGGAGAGGCTAAAGAGGCAATAATTGATGAGGAAGGCGTTTTGAGAATTNTACCACCCCAGCCTACCCCAGAGATGATTAATCAGGTTCTTACTTATCTTAGCGGGTTATCAGATCAGGGCCAGACACCTCCAGTGTTTTCTTCACCAGCACCTCAGGTGCAGGGTACAACATGTAGCTGCTGTGGCTCCCCGCATGGATGCATCATTGGAAGTAGGCACGTTTCCTCGCTTGACTACAGGGTCTATAATGACAGGTGATCAACATGAACTTTTCATTAAGTTCTTAAAGTTGAAACCTCCAGTCTTCAAGGGTGCTGAATCTGAAGATGCCTATGATTTTCTGGTTGATTGTCATGAGCTGCTACATAAGNCCTATCAGTTTCAGGGGGATGCCAAAATGTGGTGGCGGTCGTATGTTGAGTGTCAACCAACACAGGCACCACCTATGACTTGGGCATCATTCTCTAGCTTATTTATGGAGAAGTATATACCCCGGACTTTGAGGGATAGGAGGAGAGATGAGTTCCTGAGCCTAGAGCAAGGAAGGATGTCTGTTGCTGCTTATGAGGCCAAATTTTGTGCATTATCCAGGTATGCCACTTAGCTTTGCTTTAGTCCACAGGAGCGGATTCGCCGCTTTGTGAAAGGATTGAGGTCAGATTTGCAGATTCCAGCCTTACAGGTAGCTGTTGCAGCAAAATCCTTTCAGGAAGTGGTTGATTTTGTGATAGAGGTAGAGGGGGTGAAGCCAGACGACTTCACCACATCATAGACATTTAAGAAGTTTCGTAAGGGAGGTGAGTTTAGTGGTTCTTACTCCAGAGGGAAGAGTTCAGGAGGTTACCCAGCCCGTCCTATTCAGTCTTCACTGCAGGCTTCAGCTGGGGGTCCATCGCAGACCAGTCAGCCTTTTTCTGAGTTTGGAGGTTATCCCCAGACTTCGTCATTTTCACAGAGACATATACTTGACTCCAGGAATTGTTATGGATGTGGAGAGGCTGGACATATTAGGAAATATTGTCCAAAACAGAGTTACAGACCCCCAGTAGTTAGAGGTAGAGGTGGTCATGGTAGAGGCGGCCATTCTGGAGGACGTGGTGGCCAAGGTAATGGTGTGCACCAGTTCAGTCGGGGTGGCGGGCAAGTTGGAACTACTGCAGCGCAGCTTGGTAGGGGCAATGGACAGACAGGTGATAGGGCCCAT
>NC_028640.1:21748854-21752444 GCF_001406875.1 Solanum pennellii
GGTATGACTTGGCTTTCTCCAAACTTTGCAATCTTAGATTGTAATGCTAAAACTGTGACATTGGCCAAGCTTGGGACAGATTCGCTAGTGTGGGAGGGTGACTATAGTTCCACCCCTGTTCGTATTATCTCTTTTCTTCGTGCTAAGAGGATGGTTAGTAAGGGTTGTTTAGCTTTCTTGGCACATCTCAGAGATGATACTTCCAAAGTACCTTCGATTGAGTCTGTTTTGATAGTCCGTGAGTTTCTTGATGTGTTTCCTGCAGACCTTCCTGGTATGCCACCGGATAGGGATATTGATTTTTGTATTGATCTGGAGCCGGGTACTCGCCCCATTTCCATTCCCCCTTATAGAATGGCTCCAGCTGAGTTAAGGGAGTTAAAGGCCCAACTTCAGGAGTTGTTAGGTAAAGGTTTTATTAGACCAAGTGCATCCCCTTGGGGTGCTCCTGTTTTATTTGTGAAAAAGAAGGATGGAAGCCTTCGGATGTGCATAGACTACAGGCAGCTGAATAAGGTAACTATTAAGAACAAGTATCCTATTCCTCGAATTGATGATTTGTTCGATCAGTTACAAGGTGCTTGTGTCTTCTCTAAAATTGATCTGAGATCCGGTTATCATCAATTGAAAATACGGGCAGCAGATGTGCCAAAGACTGCTTTTCGAACCAGGTATGGGCATTACGAATTCTTAGTAATGTCTTTTGGGGTTACGAATGCCCCTGCTGCTTTCATGAGTCTGATGAACGGGATTTTTAAGCCATATCTGGATATCTTTGTCATTGTATTCATTGATGATATACTGATATACTCAAAGAGCAGGAAAGAACATGAGGAGCATTTGAGAATTGTATTGGAGTTGTTGAGGGAGAAAAGGCTTTATGCCAAATTCTCCAAGTGTGAGTTTTGGCTAGATTCAGTGTCCTTCTTGGGGCACGTGGTTTCTAAGGATGGAGTGATGGTGGATCCTTCTAAGATTGAAGCAGTGAAGAGTTGGGTAAGACCTACTAATGTTACAGAGGTAAGAAGCTTTGTTGGTTTAGCTAGCTACTACCGTCGATTTGTCAAGGGATTTTCTTCTATTGCTTCGCAGCTAACAAATTTGACTAAGCAGAATGTTCCCTTTGTATGGTCGGATGAATGTGAAGAAAGTTTTCAGAAACTCAAGACTTTGTTGACTACTGCACCAATTCTTACCTTGCCAGTGGAAGGTAAGAATTTCATCGTCTATTGTGATGCATCTTATTCTGGTTTGGGTGCAGTGGTAATGCAGGAAAGAAATGTAATTGCTTATGCTTCGAGGCAATTAAAAGTGCATGAACGTAACTATCCGACCCATGATTTGGAGTTGGCTGCAGTAGTATTTGCATTAAAGCAATGGAGACATTATCTATATGGGGTCAAGTGTGAAGTTTATACAGATCATCGTAGTTTACAGTATGTCTTTACTCAGAAAGATTTGAATTTGAGGCAGAGGAGGTGGATGGAACTATTGAAGGACTATGATATTACTATTTTGTATAACCCAGGAAAAGCTAATGTTGTGGCAGATGCTTTAAGTAGAAAAGCAGGGAGCATGGGTAGTTTAGCCCACTTACAGGTTTCTAGACGCCCATTGGCTAGAGAGGTTCAGACTTTGGCTAATGACCTCATGAGGTTGGAAATACTAGAGAAAGGAGGACTTTTGGCCTGTGTGGAGGCAAGATCCTCTTTTCTTGACAAGATTAAGGAGAAGCAGTTTACTGATGAGAAGCTGAGCCGAATTCGAGATATGGTATTGCGAGGAGAGGCTAAAGAGGCAATAATTGATGAGGAAGGTGTTTTGAGAATTAAGGGAAGGGTATGTGTGCCCCGTGTGGATGATTTGATTCACACTATTCTTACAGAGGCTCATAGTTCAAGGTATTCTATACATCCTGGTGCAACCAAGATGTATCGTGATCTAAAGCAACATTTTTGGTGGAGTAGAATGAAGCGTGACATTGTTGATTTTGTTTCCCAATGCCCGAATTGTCAGCAGGTAAAGTATGAACACCAGAGGCCTGGAGGGACACTTCAGAGAATGCCCATTCCTGAATGGAAGTGGGAAAGAATTGCAATGGATTTCGTGGTTGGTCTTCCAAAGACATTGGGTAAGTTTGATTCTATTTGGGTAATTGTTGACAGGTTAACTAAGTCTGCTCACTTCATTCCGGTCAAGATGACTTACAATGCAGAGAAGTTAGCCAAACTCTATATCTCGGAAATTGTTCGATTGCATGGAGTTCCACTCTCCATCATATCAGATAGAGGTACGCAGTTTACTTCTAAGTTTTGGAGAACATTACATGCTGAATTAGGTACTAGGCTGGATCTTAGTACTGCATTTCACCCTCAGACCGATGGTCAGTCTGAGCGAACGATTCAGGTGTTGGAGGATATGCTTCGTGCATGTGTGATAGAATTTGGTGGTCATTGGGATAAATTCTTACCTTAGCAGAGTTTTCATACAATAATAGCTATCACTCAACTATTGATATGGCCCCATTTGAGGCACTGTATGGGAGGAGATGCAGGTCTCCCATTGGTTGGTTTGATGCATTTTGAGGTGAGACCTTGGGGTACCGATCTTTTGAGGGAATCATTAGATAAAGTAAAATTCATTCAGGAGAAGCTTCTAGCAGCTCAGAGTAGGCAGAAAGAATATGCAGATCGAAAGGTTAGGGACTTGGATTTTATGGAGGGTGAACAAGTCTTGCTGAAGGTTTCACCCATGAAAGGTGTGATGCGGTTTGGTAAGCGAGGTAAGCTTAGTCCGAGGTATATTGGTCCATTTAAAGTTCTGAAGCGCGTGGGGGATGTGGCCTATGAATTGGCATTGCCTCCCGGGTTGTCACGAGTGCACCCAGTATTTCACGTGTCTATGCTGAAAAAATACCATGGTGATGGGGAAATTATATTATTCGTTGGGATTCAATTCATCTTGATTAGAATCTGTCTTATGAGGAAGAGCCTATTGCTATTCTAGATAGGGAGGTCCGCAAGTTGAGATCAAAGGAGATTGCATCTATCAAGGTTCAGTGGAAGGATCGGCCAGTTGAAGAGTCCACATGGGAGAGTGAGGTCGATAAGAAAGAAAGATATCCAAATCTTTTTACAAATTCAGGTACTCTTTTTCTCCCTCCCCTTTTCTTCCGGTGATCGTTCGAGGACGAACGATGGGTAAATTGGCATCTATTGTAACAACCCATTTAGTCGGTTTGAGCAGTAGAATTATTTTTGATAAATACTTACTGGGTCGACGGACCACGCGACGGATTGTCATGGTCACGACGGACCACGCGACCGATCGTCATGGTCACGACGGACCGTCATGGACTCCGTCGTCCCATACTTGTGCAATTTCTTCTGCATCTCTCTTCACTACCCTCGACGGCAAGTATGACGAACCGTCATAGGCACAACGGTCCATCGAGCGTCTTCGTTCCAAAACACTTCAACTCTTGGAATTTGGGTACTGGGATTACTTCTCTGAACTTTATGACGGACCTGCAGGACGGACCGTCATAGATACGACGGACCGTCACAAGCTGCGTAACCCCACACTTGGTC
>NC_028640.1:21752698-21864685 GCF_001406875.1 Solanum pennellii
TGATGGTGTACCTATTATGGTGTTGTTGTCAATGGTTCATGTGTTTGTTGCTTGCCACCTGTTATGTATTGTAGTTTGTTTTATATTTTTATTCAATATATATTGGTTTCTATTTTGAGTTGGCCGATGATACCTACTCAGTACGTGTTCCTTGTACTGACCCCTACTTGTATTTTCTTCTTTGTTATTTTGTGGAGTGCAGCAAGTGTACCATCGACTTCGACTCGCCCTCAGCTCTAGCCAGTCTTCAGCACATCAGAGTTCGGGGTGAGCTATTATTTCTAGCTCGTGCTGGATTCTCTCATTCACGTCTTGATGTCTTTGAATTTCGGACATGGACTATCCTTTTACTTATTTTGGTTTGTTAAATACTCTTAGACTTGGTAATTTGAGAATAGATGTTCTTGATGTGATGACTTCCAGATTTTGGGGATAATAAGTGTTAAACTTTAGAAGCTTATTTACTTGGTTACATTAATAAGTTTTGGGTCTTCGGCATTATTTTTGTTAATTATAGTGAACTATTGGTAAATGTTGGGTTTTAGATTTGTTGGTTCGCTCACCTAGTAGGCTAAGTGTGGGTGCCACTCACGACTCGTTTTGGGTCGTGACACATGTAGTCTTTTTATCCGATTTCAATCAAGTTCTTTCAATTTTGGAGAATTAATTGATTCTTAAAATGATGATTTCTAATTTTGAATTTATATAAAAATGAGTAGTTGATGATACTTCAAAATTTTTAATTTTCTTAGAAAAATAATTAATTTTGTCATCAATAATTTAGTAAAGTCTAAATAATAGTATGAATTCTATAAAGAATTTGACTGGAGAAAAAGAAGAAAAAGAAAATTAAAAAAATGGGAGTGAGATCTTATTTGACGGGCTAAGAGGTGAAAAAATAATAATAGAAGGATGAATTACTTGAAAGTGAGAGGTGGAAGATAACATGAAATTTAAGATAAATTAAAACTAAAATTCAAAAAGTAATAGAGAGAGAAATAAAGAAAAAATAAATAAAGGAAAAACATAAAATGAACAAAAATTAAATTAAATTAACACGTGTCATGTTATGATTGGTGTGTGAACACACTTGATTCTTAAAATTTGGGCTGATCGAAATATGATATAATAATATATGTTCAAAATTGTTTAGTGGAATAATAGAACGTTTCAATGTTACGGTGTCTTGAATTATTCTGCGCGCTCACATATTGATAAGCTAAAGAAAATTATTTTGTTATTAGAACATAACTATTTAAGATTTTATTTTTTCAAGTTGGATTATAATTTGTAAGTGATGTATCATTTGACTCTGAGAGATTTATTATGCATTTATATGGTGAAGTTGCTAGTAGACCAAAAACAAGTAAAAAATCAAACATCTATTTCCCCAATTGTTGGAGAGTTTATAGAGTTTAAATTTTATGTGTAACATCCTCCCTTAGAAAGAGCTAAACTTAGAAAGAACTAATTTGAAAAAAGTTAATTTGTTGTTTGCTTAAGTCAAACTTAAGTTGTGAGTTTTGGATCAACTTAAAACGACCATAACTTAAGGAGGACCCCATCAACTTTAAACGTTTTTAGTAATATTTTAGGGGTCAAAACTAATTTGGCTCAGTTTCAACAATTCTAAATACCCTTAGGGTTTTAAAAAAGTTCAAGAAGAGAAAAGATGTAAGGTTCAAAGTGTACGTCAAGGTTCTTAAGATTTGTCGAGGAGTTTCGCCAGGGGTTGATCCTTAAGAGGCATGTAAGCTTTTATAGTGATTGGTTTCTTCAGCTTCACACCAAACATGAGTTCTTGAGTTAATTTCGTCCATGAAAATCAATGCATTGAGGTTCTTGAAGTTTCGTTCATAAATCATTTAATATTGGGACTTGTTGAGTTCTTGAAGTGTTTGTTATAAGAATTCGATAGTTTAAGAGAAAAAAAATATCAGACAAAAATAGGTGCCCAAGTCCACGTAGCAGACATGCTTCCCTCGAATGTTTTTTCCCTTTACGCGTCGCAGAAAGAACACAGACTTTACTTTTTCAAAAATTAATTCACAACTAAATATTAAATTCATCTCCGTGTCACGCCTTCTAGGGTGTGGTTTTGGGTCGTGACAGTCTTTATTATTCATCATAGATTATTGTAGGTCATAGGGTCTATTCCTTGTATAACATCATCATCATCATAGCTCAATAAGAATCGCAAGAGTATTGTCCTTTCAGTACAATTCATATAAGTGAGGTTAGAACATTTACATATCACGTCATAATAAGGCACATTGGTAAATCATTCACCATCCTTATAACATTTACATATTAAGACAACACCTCACAAATCATAGTCAAGGCATTTCAATTCAACATCATACCATCCTATCAATCCTAATACAAGACATACTCCAATACAACATCATGATTTAATAACAATTAATCACAATGTGAAGTAAGGGATAGGGATCATAAGACTTACCAAGTCTCTTTCATAATTCATGTCACGACCGAAATCTATACCCCAGACGAGACCGGCGTCGTTGACCTCTAAAAGGTAGCAGACAAGCCTACATACGTTATTGTTACTTCATCTAGGTTAATTTTAGCGAAAAAATTTGAACTTTTTGTTTTATTATTTCATGCTAAACATTTTAAACTTAACATCATAGGCGTTTAAAAATCAACCATCTAATATAGAGATGATCAAATGAACAAAACAGTTCATAATTGCATTAAACGTATTCTTGCCAAAACGGCACCAACACAAATTCTAAAATGAAAGTAGAAAGAAACACTACTGGAGCATTCTCCACTAGATAAACCCTACATCTAATCTAGATAATAATGGTATACATCGTCGAAAGCATGAGGGCCTACCTAGTCTGGATGAAATCTCCACGTCCGGATAGCTGCAACGTCAACCTGTAAGCTGTAGCGTCCACCTGTGCCTGCACCTAAAAATATAGAGTTGTATGAGATTAGTACACGCTTGTACTAAGTATGTGTATATGCAAGCACACACCAAAGACATGCATGAGTAAAAATATCTCTTTCCTAACAACATGATTATGAAATGTCAAGTCAATGGACTTGCCAAATTGGGATTAGGAAAGTTAATAGTCTTTCCAAGTTTGGATTAGGAAAGTGAGTGATCTTTCCAGGTTTGGATTAGGTAAGTCATGCCATGAGAGTAACATGCATTATCGTACTTATCATATTGCACACAACACATAAAATCTAGCACATAGCACATAACATATTGCATATAGCACATAACATTTTTCACATCATTCGTTCATATGCCATGATACCTTGGAATCATGGACTTGACATAAAGACTTCCCAAAATGAGGGCTCAACATATAGGACCTCAACTAGGGAGCCTTCTTTAGCAAACACAGAGTCTGCTTCATTCATTTATAAGTACTTCATTTCATTTCATTCATAGGCTAGTGTAAACACCATCTATACCTAGGATGTAGTTTAAGACTTTTATCGAATTCGCTGGGCAATGATCAAGAAAGACCTAGTGTCATTACTTTAGTCTAACTCACCTTTTGATCATCCTATCCTAAAACCTTTGGTATCATTCATTTCATTATGTGCATAATTTGAGGCTGGTCTCATTCATTCATTGGGAACTTTAACTTTAACCGACATAGATCACGTGAGTATCATGAAATCCAGTGTCTCTCCCACATTGAAAATAGGTGGAATCACCAGACAAAGTGACCCAAAACATGCTAGTGTACATGGGAATTGAACCACACCAGATCCTATATTGGTAGTATAGGTTTAAAGACTAGGAGATATAAGGAGACCCATACCCGGCATGCCGGACAGTCTCATCTCATGAGAGTTACGTGAACCTCTTCCCTTACAGAAAGAAGGCATCACCACTCATAGCTAGTCTACCAGTGCTAAGTATAAAGTTTCATTACATTCAACTCACACGTATTGGAAGCTGGCGTCTAGTATGATGACATCATAGCTCAATAGATGATTTCTCATCTCATCATTAGTATTAAGTGTGTTAATCTCAATACTTTCATTAGAGTGTTCATAGAGACTAGTGTCTTCATTAACTTTACACTATCATAGGTGAGTACGTTTTGGTAACATCTACTTAGGCTCATTTGAGATTGCTCTCATCTTTTACATTAGACTCATATCTTGTTGTCACCACATTAATTAACATTAGAACATTTGCTTTTCATAATTACTCACCCCTTTTTACGAGAATGTTCATTTCATCATATGCCAATGCACTTGGCCATTTAGTGTGTTTCACACTCTTATTTAACCCTTCTAGGGCTTCATCATTTCATTATTCATTTCATCATTTCATTGTTCATTTCATCATTTCATCATTCATTTCATCATTTCATTGTTCATGTCATCATTTCATCGCTCATTTTATCATTTCATTGCATACATCTTAGGTTCACTTATTTTTAAACGTATGCTAGACTTATAGGTCTATACATACAAGCCATGAGTCTTCATTCATAGTTCGTTTAAGTGATTCATATGTTCCTAAGATTATGTAGTACAAGACTTCTGCATCTTGTATGTATGCCAAGATCTCAATTTCAATCTAAGTAGGCAGCATTATTCTTGAATATTTAATTCACGTATGACTTATGTATCAATACGAGATTTGGGCAAGGGAACCCAGTTTCGAATCCCTTGGACAACACTTACATTTTCATTTATTTTATTTTGATCTACACGGTTTGGGGACCCAAGATCAATCACCAACGCCTTCATTTTCTTTTAATTTCTTTTATTAACATTTTCTCTTTCTTGGCCGAAGGGTTGTGGGATCGAACCCCCACAACCCCTTTTTATTTTAATTTCTTTTTCCATGGCTTTTTCGAGTTGACCATGAGGTTGTGGGATCAAACCCCCACAGCCTCACTTTATTTTTCATTTAACTCTCCTTTTCCCCCTAGAGGTCGTGGGTTCGATTCCCATGCCTCACACTTATTTTCTTCTCATTTTCCCTTAAGCTTGACCTAGAGGTTGTGGGTTCAAATCCCACTCCTCTAATTTCTTATTTTCATACTTTTTTTCTAGCCAAGACCATAGTTCGAATCCCCTTCACCACATCCCTTTTTTACTTCTTTATTTTCATGATTTTTAACATGGTGAGGTCACGGGTTCAACCCTCCATGAACTCACTTGTTTTAATTAATTTTTTTCACAACATTTTGAACTCTCTTAACTTGAACGAAACTCATCCTTTGAAACTGGAAATTTTTGCAGCCTATTTTCTCACTTCTTTAACATTAAATGTTTAGACGTTTTAAGTAGTTTTTTTAGTGAGTTCTTTAGGTGCATTTTCAAGTTTTAATTCGATAAAGAATTGTATTCAAATAAGCATCTTTACATTACTTATGAACATAACGATTTACATAAATTTGTGTACATGAAATACAATGAACTAACATCACATTTTAGAGCCTTAAACCCAAGGCACATAATCATGGTTTACATTGCACATACGTATACATAGTTTCGAATCACATAGGTGATCCTTCATACGATTTCAAACACACATACATGAACATATTCATCACGAAAACACAACAAATGCCTAATATCTACCAGCAAACATATCCAACCTACGATCATTGGGATCTAGTGACAGGGACATGAAACGGGGAACAACCCTAGTTTTCAGATTGAATATACTGAACCTTAGGGGTCTCTTGGGAAAGGGACCAAGAGAGAAGACAAACCATACCTTTTTGACATTCAAACCTCGACTTCCTGCCCAAATTTTATTCGAAACACACGTCCAACACCGAAAGTTCAACAACCCACTAGATGAAAACCTTCTCTTTGCCTATGGGATTGATTAACATTAATTTTTCTTATATTTTCGTGTGAGTTCTTTAAGTGTGAAGAACCTTGGTAAATTTTCTGTTCTTGAATGTTATTTGAAAGAGAGAAATGTGAATGGGAAGAGAGAATGATCGTGAATGTTGAGGAGATAGATGTGAGAGAGTGAGAGTTTTATTAGGCTTAGAAGTCTAGTTTAGGACTTAGTCAAATAAGGTTTTTATTAAGTGATAAAAAAATATGATTTAGCTTTTATTTTAAATCAGCTAATAAATAATAAATATCAATTAATTACATTAATTTACCAACTTAAATTAAAACAAATTTAATTCATTTCTTCCACCTAGGTTCAAATCCCAGTGGAGCAAGACTTCACTCTAAGAGCAAATTTTCGGCCCTCTCTCCCCAAAATACTCCTCCACCTTATTAGTTAAATAATTAATTATATATTAAGGGTAATTACGATACTAACCTTAGCCTGGAAAAATACCATTTTACCCCTAGACCCTCCAAACTTAAGATTTCCCCTTTTTAATTCCGATAAAGACTCATCCGGGTAAATCTTCTTATTCAGGAGCCCTACATGGCTGGACCCAATCTTTCCTAGATAAAATAACTCCCCAAGTTAATTGGCTTGGCTGTTGTAAGGGTTCATAGGTCTGGTACTAGGCTCATCAACCCGTGTTAACCCGGTCTAATCGTAGGCATTCTAGACACATTAAGCATTACTTAGCATATCCATTTTTAGGGTTGTTACAATTCATCATCAAGGTCTTACCTTCAAACGTTAGTTAAGCCCAATTAGGGTATAATATCATCATAATTCAATGACAACCATGATAACAAGGCTATAAGAATCACTAAATCACAATCCAATACTAGTTCATAGTTTAAGACAAGATACTCAGAAGAATTCACATCATACTTCATAACCTAGATCACTTCTCAAGAACTAGCATGACAGGACTATAATTCATCCTAATTTAGTCATAATGGATACAACCACATAATATAATAGTAATTCAACCAATGACCAATTCAATTGAACTAATACAATACCTAGGATTAAGGGGAATAGGTCATCTTCTACAAACTAGACCAATCCATCAAGAAATAACATGATTGAGTTAGAATACATGTTAATATATTAATAATATCCAAAATAAATCATAAAAAAATCAATTTATAACATTTATAACATCAATTTCGATATTGAATGAAACCCACTTGAAAACTCATCTTTTGGAAATCAATTTGAGGGAACCCTTTGAGGAAAGAGGTATCAAAGGTGAATTAGATACCATACCTTGTTAATTGATGATTATTGATGGTGAAAATTGACTATTTGAAGCCCTTAAACCCTCCCCTGCTTTGGTCTTTAATGGTGTTTTCACTCGAGAGAGAAAGAAGAGAGTTTTGTTTTGCGAGTTATGATTACTCTAATGGGGTTGGGTTATTTATATGTGGTGTTAAATAACATAATTAGGATTCCATAGTCCCATAAATAACGACCTAAACCCTTTATTAATTGATTGGAACTAATTAAAATATGCAGAAAAGTTAGCCCCTCACAGGCGATACCTCGACCAACAGTCCGTTTGTGAGTCGACGGTCAGCCCCCCTTCCGTGCTGCACATCCGTCGATGAGTTCATAGAATGTGCAAAGTAGTCCCTTCAAGGATTTGGATAAGTTTTGGTTGACGGATGGCATCGAAGACCCGTTTATCCACACACGCCTTGTCGACTGTCTTTGTGAGTGCATATTGCCCAGGCAGTCCTTGAGCCCAAAATGTAAGGGTCCTCCTCAAGGGCCCTTGGTTGGTCCTTTGGGAGTCGTACCCAAAAATTTCGACAATGAATCATATTAAACACATGTAGACACCCTTCCACCAAATTTCATAAATTTCCGACTCTTAAAAGCTAGTCAAATAGGCTAAGGCACGCTTGTACCTCCTTGAACTAGTTTCCGGATGTCATGGAGGTTCTTGGATGTTTTGGTTTCTAGACTTCCTAAATGACTTATAATCATTAAATTGACTTTAAAACAGTGTCTAAACATTATGACACCTAGAACAAGTCTTTGATTTTCGAAGTGTTACTGTAGTACCATCAACTAAATGATTCCTCCATAACACGTTTACAGAGGCAACTTCCTTCTTCTCAACTTTTTGACTTGCCGATCTAAAATATCAACCGGAACCTCTTAATAAAAAACATTATGTTTGACTTACAAACCTTCTAAGGATACTATGGTTGTTGGATCCCCAACACATTTCTTCAACATAGAGACATGGAAAACAGGATGCACCGAAGCCAACTCATTTGGCAAATCAAGCTCATATGCAACCTTACTAACACACCTCAAAATTTTATATGGGCCTACAAAACGAGACTAAGCTTACATTTCTTCCCAAATCTCATCACACCTTCCATAGGTGAGATTTTCAAATAAACCCAATCACGAAACTAAAATTTAAGATCCCTCCTTCTAACATCGGCATAAGACTTTTGATAAGTTTTGGCCATTACCTTTTTCTAACAAGCCGAATCTTCTCTATGGCTTCATTTACGAATTCGAGACCTATGAGAGCAACTTCTCACACCTTAAACCATCCTATAGGATATCTACACCTCCTTCCATAAAGAGCCTCAACTAGAGCTATATCGATACTCAAGTGATAACTGTTATTATTAAAGAAACTCAATTAATGGAAAATAGAATCCCAATTACCCCTAAAATCAATCACACAAACCCTCAACATGTTTTTTGAAGTCTGAATAATGCACTCCGCTTGACCATCAGTTGGGGATGAAAAGCCGTGCTAAGCTTAACCTTTTTACTAAGACTCTTTTGAAATGACTTTTAAAACTGAAAAATATATTGGGTACCTCGATCGGAAATTATGGACAAGGGTACATGTAATCTGACCATGTAACACCTCATATTTGATAAAATTGAAAAAATGCAGCTTTTAAAACCCTGTGCAAGAACCATGGAAGCTAGCGATGGTTTGTGGTTTGACACACGTGTACGTAGGTGGATTCTATTGTTGGACACCAAATATTTATGGTTTGTGACCCCACCCACGGTGGACCAAGATAGTCCATGGTTGGACCGTAAGTCAGGATGAGCAACCAATTAAAGGGAATTGATTGTTGGGTCAACTTCAAATGGTAACACCTTTTAGAACAAAATGAATTAACTGGTCCATGACCTATCAAATAAAATATAATTGGATCCTCTTTTCAATGCCATCAAGTTTGCTATAATCCATATTTGAGTAAAAATTTATGCTCATTTTAGTGAAGCCTTGTAGGGCAGATCTTGATCAATGACCCCTACCGACGGTTGGTAGGTCAACCAACGGTCTGTAGGTCCCTTCGTGGAAGACCTATTTCAGCTTTTAAGATTGGGTATTTTAAATTTTTTTCGTATGTGTTAGGGACCTTAAACTACATCGTTTAATTCCTTAACTACATCATTTTATTTAGTGTAAGCCTAATAACTTAGTCAAATATACCTAAAACCTTTATTCTCCAAAATTAATCAAACTTAGTGCAAAAGAGGAGAAAAGAGGAGATCTAAACCCTTACAAAAGTGCAACAAGTTTTCTTCAGTTGCAAACCCAAAATCTAAGGATTTCTCTATAGATTAATTCACACGTATGTGGGATTTCACTAGTGGATTCCTTTCATCTACTAGTTCCCTAGAATTTAGTTAGACTCTTGATTTTTTATATCTTGTTTAGAACTAAGGTTTCTAGAAACTTTAAATATTTGTTGTGATTTAGCTATTATAGTGTTGTTAATTGAATTATCCTGTTTTTAGGAATCTTTGTTAAATTTCTTGTATGTAAATTCGAACCCCAGTTTTGTAGTTTCTTTTAGTTCATGAAATACACTTTATGCGTTAGTAAAAGACATAATCATAATGCAATTTCGGAATGTCACATTAACAGTGTATAATTGTTACATTCTAAGATTTTGAATATCAATATTTTGAGCTACAATATTTTAGTATTTTAGTCATAATGATTCATATGCATATTTTTTTGGGAGTAGACTTAACAATGAGTTGTACTAGGGTTTAGCGTACCCGTATAGTCCCAGAACTACGTGCCCACGTAGTATTATATGTCCCCTCAGTGGGCATCTAATTTAGCGATCACATGAGTCATGCTTTTATACCCTAACAAGGTATATTGGGTCATGTGGATGGGGTGTATACATCACACTCACTTTTAGCTCATGTAGTTTTATGTCGTTCAACAGTAGCTCACATAGTCAGACTATAGTGCATTTGACCAAGTTTTCAGTTATAGTTTAGTACTCAATCTCAGCATTTTATGTTAATAATCAATACTTGGTCCTTGCATTCAGTCCAGTTCATTTCAGTATATCAGCATTTACATTATGTCTCGATTATTTCATTACTAATTTATGCTTTGTTCACTTTACATATTTGTTCAATCATATTCTAAATCCTATATGCTAGGTACATTACAAATACTGACCTATACTTTGCGTTACATCCTTTCATGATGTAGGCTTAGGTACTCAATATCCAAATCACGCGTATATTGGTTCCCAATCGATATTCAACAACTTCCAAGGTTATTCCTTATACTTTGAGGACAATAGACATGTTTCCTGTTTCAGTCTTCTATTTGAGTTTCAGGTTTTCTTGGGTTATCAAGGGACATGTCCTAGAAACTATAGTCTGTAGAGGATATTTCAGACATAGTTTAGGATTTAGCTTTAGTTTTTGAGTGATTGTCAGTATCAGTAGCTCCTAGAATTTTGTACATATTCAGACGAGTATTGGGAATTCCATATCTTTGAGTAAACTCATGTTTTAAATTCCGCTTAGTTTCTCTTTAACTTAATTATTTTTAGTATGCTTATGATATGTCAGCTCGGGGGGTAGCTTGCGGGCACTCATGATACTAGGTCCTATTTTTACGTCAAGGGGATAGCCTTGAGGTTTGAAAAACTTGGTATTAGAGAATTAGGTTTAAGAGTCCTAGGATGTAAGAAAGCCGCACTAGTAGAGTCTCTTTCATGGGTATGAAGTGCACAATATCTAATGAGAGGGAGGCTGCGAGGTGTTTTAGGAAAAAACTTCACGCTCTTTACTACTCTTATTATGCGTAAGGTATATGATCCAATTTCTCAGTTCTAATTTGTCGTCATGCATTTCAGATCATAATTCCTCGTTGATCTTACCCATGGAATGCTAATGCCCAAAATGCTAACACACTTAGTCCAGTTCTAGACCATAATGTTACGAATGCAGATTTTTTAAATGCAATATAACTTTAGCTTATAGTGTAGCCAATCAAAATAATCGGCAGCCCCAGTTCCTGGTAACACTAGTGTTGGATCAATTCTAGCTAAGGTTCGAGATTTTGTTCAGAGGAATCTACTAGAATTTCTAGGGTCAAAGGTTGATAAGGACCCACAAAACATTATTAATGAGATTAAGAAAATCTTTGGAGTGATGCAAATGACTGATAATGATAGGGTAGAGTTTGCATCATACCAGGTTAAGGATGTAGCTCACATTTGGTTCACTCGGTGGAAAGAAAACTAGGGTATAGATACTACTCTTGTGAGTTGGGAGTGTTTTACTAGAGCTTTTCTTTATAGGTTTATCCAGGGTGGTTGAGGGAGGCCAAAGCTCAAGACATCATAAATTTGATTCAAGGTACCATGTCATCCAAGAGTACGAACTTAAGTTCACCCAACTCTCCAGGTATGCTCGTTGCTTATCCAAGGGCACAAATGAGTAAGTTCCTATTTGGGTTATCCGACTTGGTGAAGACAGAGTGTAGAAATGCAATGTTGTGAGAGAATATGGACATATCTAGGTTTATTGCTTATGCTAACTAGGTTGAGGTATATAAGCTTAATGAAATGTATAAGGACAACAAGAAGGATTGAACAAGGAACTATGAGTATTCTCAACAGAAATCGGATGGTTTAAATCGCTTACTGGGTCACACCCCGAGCCTACACCTAGGAAGTGGCTAGCACTTAAAGACCATTGCTGGTCCCAAGCGAACTCTTGGCCTTGCTGACTTACTTAGTAGAAGATTTAAAAGCATAAATATAAGGATTCAATGCATCTCTACTCAAGTGCTTAAAAAAATACTTAGTAGTGATGATCAAACATTCAACATGGCCAAAATGGCAACTTAAGTCTTAAAGAGCATTTGAAATAAGAAAGTAAAGACAAATGACTTCTAACTGTCTAAAAAGTCTCTAAAACCAAGAGGGATATCAAGATAGCACCCCAGATCATCCTAACAATGAAATACTGAAAGAAAATGATAAAGGAGTCCTCTGGAAGCAAGGAGTCTCACCAACAAACTCAGAATGCTCAACTGGATCAACGATGCGCTGGATGCTGATCCTAGTTACATGTGTCTTCATCATAAGATGATGCAGGAAAAATGGCATCAGGACATTGAATGTATGAGTATGCGAGTTGGAATGCTAAACACAACTTTAAGCTTTAAAGGAATTCTAGAAGATACACTTACTTGGGATTTACTCAACTTATGAACAACTTAACTCAATATAAAACAATAAAACATATGCAATATATAGAAAGCTTTTAAAATAGTAGAAGATAAATTAGTTCGTTCAAGAAATGCAATAAAAAACTCAGATGTACTTAAATAATACAATGTTTCACCTCACGCTGCCAAGGACTTGCTACACATTGCCGGGGGTATATAACCTAACTCACTAAGTTTATCCACTAGTCTATACTAAAAAATAATAAGGAATTATCTAAAAAGTATGAGCCTTTACTACCCATGTTGTCTACATGGTTTATGGGGAATTAAGTTAATATGAACTCGCATACCCATATCGATAGTCAATACTATTCCTAAAATGTACTTAGCTCATATGATTTAAATCAAAACTTCTTTATTTTGTTTTGAGATAATTACTCAAAACATAGATAAAAGCTCTCTTGGAAATCTCAGTTTCCTCTCTTGCTCAAACGTGAAAACACTAAATCTTTGGAATACATAGTCCCGATATACTCTTTGAAGAATGAACTTCAAATATTTACTTTTTGCTTAGCTTGAAACTTAAGTCTTTAAAAAAAAGTTAAAACGTTTGAGAAAAACTTTTGAAAAACATATAAGAACTTCACTTGAATTGTTTCTTAACTTCTAGACTTGACTCTTGACTCTCTTTGAAGTGAATTATGGATTCAAGGATTTTGATTCGTAATAGGAAAGATCTGATGATGTTTAGGAATAATTTTAGATAGCTAAACATGACAAAAAATCAAAATTCAATATCTAATGGCGGGTCCGCGATGCAGAGAATCATTTGAATTTTTGTTTTGAAAATAACATTTGCGGTAGAACGGTCCTTGACTTTTTTGCAACGGGAATTAATTTTCACAAAATTGGGGTCTGGGCCCACGACGTGGAGGGAGTTCCAGATTTCGACCAACATAATGTCTAAACCTTCTAAAATTCGATGGTTCTTTCCCCAAACACTTGGAATCGATTATAAGCACAAAGCACATCCCTTTCTACCCAAAATCAAACTTAAAATCATGGGTTTGGATAAAAAAACTCCTCAACAATGTCAACAAATCAAGAACTCAATTTTTAAGATTTCAAGATCTTAAATTCGATGAAATAAGTCATGATTGGCGTGTGGGTAAATTAACCCAACGCTATGTGATCTCACATATCTTGTAAGGATTACCCCTGACGAGATGCACAAGCTAATCTCGACGAATCTTGAACTAAATCTGGAACATTCTTCTTTTTTCTCATCTTTTCTCCTTTCTCCAAGACATAGCGTGAAATTCGCTTTTTTAAAACTAACTAAAATATGAATTTACTCAAATTAAACTTCTATAAAAATTTGAATAAATAGGTAGGGAAAATACTAAATTATCCTTCAAAAATCCAGATTTATACTTTCCTTAATCCAATAACCCAACTTTCATAGGGCATAACTTACTCATACGAACTCAGAATCGCACAAACTCGGCGGCGTTGGAAAGATCATTCCAAGAGGTTTCAAACCATATCTTGAAGTAGACCTAACTCATACTAGGAGATATGGACATTTGTATTTGACCAAAAAACTCACATTTCCCTAACTGAACAAAATTTCCAGATTTTCATTATTTTCAAAAATGACTATTTCCTACTCTTAGTTTCTTCCTAGCTATTTTAAATTGCGAGATGTTGCAATATATCCCCCTTGAGAACATTCTTCATCAAATGAGGATACTCTTACTAGGCTAAGGGTGTAATATGCAACTCTTAGTTGCAGCACCCACAAGCAAATGCAATACGTGCTAACTCAAAATTTAAAGAGTACTACGTAGAAAATGAGTACCTTGATATGGAATTTCTATAGTTTCGAAGAGATATGAATATCTCTTCTTCATATCCTCCTCAACTTTCCAATTATCTTGTCTAATGAATTGATTCCTCCAAATAACTTTGACTGATGCTACCTTGTTAGTCCTCAACTTGTGAACTTGGCGATCTAGAATCTGAACCAAAATTCTTCATAAGATAAGCTATCCTTGATCCCAATATTTTCAATTGGTATGATCAATGAAGGGTTTCCCGTGCACTAATTCAACATGGAGACACGAAATACCAAATGAACCGTTGCTAGCTCTAGTAGTAGCTCTATTCATAAGCCACCTTGCCAATCCTCTTGGCTATTTGATAAGGTCCGATATACCGGGGACTAAGCTTCACCTTATTACCAAACCTTATAACTCTCTTCATGGCTGGAACTTTCAAGTGTACCCAATTATAAAATTCTCTAACTCTCTTCTCCTAACATCATTGCAGGATTTCTAACGACTTTTCGCCAGTTTCATCCTCTCTTGAATCGCTTTCACCATCTCTATAGCTTGATGAAATAAATCTAGTCCTATCAACCCATCTTCACCAACTTCAAAACATCCAACAGGAGATCTTAGAAGCAATATCCTTATCCCTTAACTATGCGCCCACATAGGTGTAGTATCTATTAGACAATCCATGTAAAGGCTAAGAGAATGACCCTACCCTAGGTGGGGATCCCTCATCCGATAGGGGTTAATATCCGGATTCGATGTCTAGCTCTCACGATCTATGTCGGTTAAAGATATCCCCCACAAAATAATGTAATGAACTAAGTCTCCTAAAGAGTGTATTACTTAGGTTGGTGGTGGCATGTGATGCTATTTATCCATTGCACAAGTTGACACTTGAAAGGGGAGCCTTGGTGTGTCTTTGTCTTTAATGGTGAATGTGTTGTTATGTAATGAAATGAAGTTATGTGACTTAATGTCTAATGTTAAGAAAGCATTTTAAAGTTATGTTTTGTATATTGAAGTTTATAAATGATGAATGTGGTGTCCCTAACCTTATGGAGTCCTCAAGGAGCACAAACTGGAAGTAGTAATATGGGATGCTACTCTCAAATTGCACTTTGTGTAACTTACAAGTATGTTTTTCTATTGTCTAGTTATAAGACGTGGACTTGTTAACTCAATGAAGTAAGCCTATAATGTGTAGTCTTGAGGGTCATTTGAGTGTGTATTGAAGGAATTGTATGGATGGTTCCTTTATGTCTTACCTTAGTGAATCTTAGGATAACCTTAGTTAGGGAAACTTCTAGGGGGTGAGTTCACTCTGTGTTTGGATATGAATGAATTTAATGGAAAAATTCTTGAGTTCACTGTAAAGTGACTCTTTATGTTAAAATTCTTGAAAATACTTTTCTATGTTCTAAATGGTGACTTATGTGTTATTTCAATTCTATATTCATGAAAGTTATACTTAATTGGAACGAAAGCTTATTTCTACTAAAACATCCCTTTTCACATGTTTTTGCATATTCCATAAGTATAAGTTGAAGGCAAGTTGAACATTAGAAGGCAAGCTTGGGAGTCGACTATCTCAAGACTAAGTATGTCCTCATATATTCGAGGGCATAATATTTATTTCTTTAGTTTCTACCATTAAGACTTATTATGTAGTTTCATTCAATGTAAAAGGGCCATGGATATTTAAGTTGTGTCTTTAAGATGGCTTGTGATGACGAGACTACTCTTTAGTATTTATAAAATATATTTCCTTATTATTTTAAATGTCGTGAAAATTTTTAATTCTGCACTACTTTTCATGCCTTATGTAATGAATGATAGCAAGTTCCGCACTACTTTTCATGGCTTATGTAATGAATGATAGAAAAGGGCTAGTATAAGACCTCCGAATGGTCAAGTACGCAAATGGTCCGACCTAAGGGTTGCCCTAACTTCGAGGGGGTACTTTCGGTTTCTGACAAATCCTCTACTTCATGGATGTTGTTTACCAGCAAAAAGTGGATTGATCTGGTCATTTAATCCATAATCACCCAAATACAATCATGCTGCTTGCGAGACCTTGGTAAACCTGTGATGAAATCCATATTGATCATCTGTCACTTGCATTTCGAAAGCTCTATATTGTGAGTCATGCCACAAGGCCTTTGGTCATCTAATTTAACTTGTTGGCAATTCAAACTCTTAGCAACAAACTATGCAATGCCCATACAACTCAATTAATAGACTTCTCTCTAATCGGAATACATCTTTGTAAAACCCGGATGAATGGAGTATCAGGAGCAATGAACTTCCTCCATGATTCCCTCTTAGAGTTCGTCCACTCTAGTGTCATTACTCGAGAGCACCACCAAGTCGTAAAACGGCGTACTCGACCCCTTGTAAGTCTTATATAAGACATTAACATATCATCCATACTTAAGACAATGAACAATGCAGAAAAATTTAAAACTTTAACAATCAGTGTCAAACTCTTCATATATAAAAACAGAGTATCGAGACTTGTCTCATTAACCATCCATGTTTAAACATAATATTCTAAATTTAGGGACCTTCTCCCTTCGAATGTATCATAATACGAAGTACATTAATAATCTATTATTACAAGCTAGAAAGAATCATGATGTCCCCGAAACTTGAGGACATACCAATTGGCCTTGGAGGAAGCAATCCAAGCCTTTTTCTTCTTCAATAAGATCTACTAGCCCGAACCTACACTTGGTAAGAAAAAAAGAAAGAGAAATATGGGTTAGAACATTCCACTTGTACTAAGTATGTAAACCATGCAAGTAAAACCATTAAAGCATGAACAAAAGGGACATTTAGTTGAAAACATGCTATTTCAAGTTAAAAGCCATAATTCACATTCAAGGAATACACAATCAATCCATACCATAAGATAAGGAGACATTCATAAGCAACATTATAATAAAGCGATAGTTCATATCTTTAATGCTTGAGTTCACTTAATATTACACCATAAGACTTCACCCATAATCCCTTTTCAACTCAGCTAGTGAAATGTACATATGAAGTATCATACCCCCACATATACCAAGCAAACCATCAAGAAGTCACAGGAATAGTGACATACTTCATTAGACATCACAATAAGTAAGCAATTCATAACATCATTCACAAGTAACCATGCATGAAGAACTCTCAAAAGAACCCCTCTTAAGACCCACTTGTGCACTGTATATGTAACGTCAAATACCATCACCTACACTAAGTAGTATCCCTCAATAAACCTAGTTAGAATTCATGTTCTTATATTCATTCATCTTTTAAACATTTCGTAAACTTTTCCATAACCGATATAGACCATGTGAAATACATAGAATTTGGTGTTAACCCCTCACACCAAAGGGAGGGTGTAATGCTTGCCAAGGTAGGGCATAACATTCATGGTAGCGTTTAGGTGAATCCAATAGTTACATCCTATGTGTACTTTATAGTTAAGACATATGTAGATTATTACTAGAAATCCTCTTTATACTTAACAGTATTATAGTTTCCATCTTATGAGACCATTGAGGGAACATTCCTTTCTTTGGGAATAAATCCCTCTCATGCATATCCTATCGGTGCTAATATCAATTCCCTTTTAGGTAGTCTTTAGTCTTTTTTAAGCATTAGTTCACTGAAAACCTTAGGGACTTAATCCCTCATATATCATTTAGCTCAATAGTTAGAAGATGAGAACTTCCTTTCATCATAGATACAACATCATGTGATAATGCATCTTTCATATTAGTGTGCATGAGAATTACCTTCAATTCAACATATTAACATAACAACACATTCATCATCATCTCATAACATTTATGTTCATATCATAACCTAAAATTCATAACTATAACATTCATGCTTGATCATGATTAGGATTATAGGGAAAGGAAAGCATTAATTCAATTCCATAATACATTACCTCAAGAAAACACCCGTACCAAAAGGTGAATCAACAATTCAATAATAACATGTTCATAACCTTGAAAGCCCTTATTGATAGCCTCCAATATCCCTTTCAAGATTTAACCCTAATTTCATGATAATCATCAATCAAACAGTTTAAAATCACAATTGAATAGTGAATCATTCATAAACATGCTAGGTTCTCACCTTAGAATTATCATCCAACACAAGTTAGGGTTTAGAAGTAAGAAAGAAGGAAGATTCATAGGTCTAGAGTGAATTAGGTAAAAACCATAATTCAATAATTGAATTCATCCATAAACATCAATATTAAATCATAAATAATCAATAAGAAAAATGAAATCAAGTTTAGAAGGAGACCCACGAAATTGAGTAAAACCTAGCAAATTGGAGAACTTTGAATTCATTTTTGAAGGGACATCTTGGGGAAAATGATGCTAAGAGTGAATAGATCATACCTTGATAATCCTTAAGGATAGACGAAGGAAGGTCTAGTTCTTTAATATTTAGTTTAAGCTTGATATTCTCCTTCAATTGAGTTCTTAAACGAGAGAGAAGTTTGAGAAGGAAGTTAAGTTTTGAGTTGTGTTTTATGAGTTTAGTTAGAGTAGTGAATTGGGGTCTTAGGGTTAGGGTATTATAGTTGGTTTTATAAAGGTAATTAACAAACTAACCACCTTGTATAACGCCTAAATAAATAACTCATTAAAATTGGAACCCCTAACTTAAAGCTAAAAAGTTAGATCTGGGGTAGCACCTACGGCCACCACCTACAGGCCGTAGGTAGTGCTACTGGCCATCTTGCAAGCCCATAACTCTTGTAATAGAGGGGGAAAATAGGTAAGATTTGTAGTTAGACTAAGTATTAATACATGAGACAAAAACATGGAAGTAGGTCCACTGAAAGTCTGTCAGTGCCCCTTGTAGGTGGTTGCTGGAATTTGGCAGCTTTTGGGTCAAATGGTTTGGTCCTCCTCAAGGACCCCTAGGGTGGACCTTGGGGGGTCATACTCAAAAGTTTGGATCCTAAAAACTTAGTTTTATATATTTAAAACTTTTTTTTACATTCAATAATAATACAACACTTCAAAGCCCCTTACAACACCTAAAAAGGCACTAGTTTGACTAGTTTTCGGCGTCATGACCGTTTCTTGACGTTTAAGCTCTAACACTTCCAAAAAGAGTTTGTTACATTAGTTTAGGTCTAGAAACATTATTTTAATAATTTTATTTCATTATACATCATTTAAGGCTCTAGGTTAGTTCATTAGAATTCCTGGGCATTGGTTCCCGCATGTAGACACCAAGATAAGGTATAAACTCTAGACAAACAGCCCAATCATCTTTTATACCATAAATGAGCCAAAACTTCAAGTTCACAATCACCATAAATATTTATTCAAAGGAGAAAAGTTCAACTCTAGGAAGAATTTCCTTATCCAAATAATCACAAGTTCAATATCATAACATTGATTCAAAATGACACTTTGTTGAACACAATCAGGCATATTCATGAATTTTACATCATAAGTCAAGTATGCAATTATCATTTAAATTAAGAAATTTCAACAAGAGGAATGTAAAACTCATGAGGAACTTCAAGTTATGAAATACACGCTTCTCTACATGATAACTCATACCACATTAGGAAGATAATGGAAAAAGCTCATACAATACACATAACTCCCAATTCACTACAAACTCAAGAAAAGATGCTTACCTTAAGTTTGAATTGGAGTAGGAGGGAAAATATGAGGATAACGGGACATCATATCAGCCTCGGCCTCCCAAGTAGCACTCTCAACTAGATGGTTCCTTCATAGAACCTCAATGGAATCAACCTCTTTGTTCCTCAATATCTTCACTTGCTAGTCTAAAATCTAAATCGCAACATTTTCATATGCAAGGTTCTCATAAAATCCTAAACCTTCTAAGGGAAGGATAGATAGTGGATAACCTATGCATTTATAGAGCGTCGACACATGGAAAACCGGATGAACCGGACCAACTCAATAGGCAATCTCAACTCATATGCAACATTTCCCAGTTGTTTCAAAATTTCATATGCCCCCTATACCAGGGACTAAGTTTCCCCTCTTCGCCAAACCTCTCATCCTTTTCATGGGTGAGATCTTCAAGTAGATCATATAACCTACCTCAATCAAGGTCCCTTTTTTTATTGTCCTCATAGGATTTTCACTGACTTTAGGCCGTCTTCAACCTATATCTTATAAGTCAGACTTTCTCCACTACCTCATAAATTATTTTGGGACCTATAAGAGCAAACTCACCTATCTCAAACCACCCTATCGAAGATCTACATATTCTCCCATAAAGTTCCTCAAATGGAACCTTGACAATACTTGAGTGATAGCTATTATTGTACGAATGAAAGATGATCATCCTAATTACCCTTGCAGTCAATGACGCATGCCCTTAACATGTCTTCTAAGGTTCTGATGGTTCGTTGCGCTAAATCATCAATTTGGGGAATGAAATGAGGTACTAAGTTTCACCTTGGTACCAAGTCCATTTTGGAATGCCTTCCAAAATTACTAGAGAATTGAGCACCCCTATCTGAAATGATAGACAGGAATCCCATGAATTTGCACAATCTCTTTGAGGTATAAATTAGTATAATCTTTTGACAAATATAAAGTCTTGATGAGAATAAAATGGGCTATTTGGTCAACCTATGAATGATGACCCAAATAGAATCATGTTGCCTTCTATTACGACGCAAACCCACCATAAAATCCATGTTAATTTCCTCCAACATCAAGTGGAAATATGTATATCTTTAGTTAAACCTTCCGTCCTTTGAAGTTCGGCTTTGAATTTTTTACTATTCGTACATTTGGCCAAAAAATCCTCTATATCCCTTTTCAAGCCATCCCATCAATAGATCTCTCGCAAGTCACGCTATATCTTTGTGGATCCCGAATGAATAGAATATCGCCAACCACGGGCTTCCTCCAAAATTGTCTCCTTAAGTTATTCATATCTTGGACACACAATCTACCTTTAAACTAAGAACCCCATCTCCTCGGTGTGAGAAGGCCTCAATAAATTTCCCAAGTATAGATGCTTTCAACTCCATCAAGACGGGTTCAAGGTGTAGCTTGGATTTCACTTAAACAACTAAGGAGGATTCTGAGCTATGTTTGACTATCAAACCACCATCTTGAGGATCTACTAGTCAAACTAGCAACCGGGATAACCTATGCACATCATGGACTAACTCCTTCTACTCATCTTCTACATGGGCTACACTACCCATGGACATATGACCCAAAGCATCCGCAAATATATTGGCCTTGCCGAGATTGTAAAGAACACTCATATCATAGTCTTTCAAAATCTCTAATCACCTTATTTTCCAGAGGTTCAAGTCTTTTTGATTAAACACATATTGCAGATTTTATAATTGGTAAACACATTTATATGCACCTTATAAAAATAATGTCTCCATATTTTCAAACCAAATAGTACGACCCCTAGTTCAAGATTATGGGTTGGATAGTTCTTTTAATGTACCTTGAGGCATAACCTTACCATGTTGCATAAGGACGCAACTCAAACCTACTCGTGAAGCGTCATAATACACTACAAACCCTTTGGTACCCTCTGGTAAAGTCAATATCGAAGCGAAGGTAAACTTTTCCTTTAACTCTTGTAAGCTTTTCTTACAAGCTTCCGTCCATTAATAATTAACCTTTTTTTTTGGTTAGGTTCATCAATGGAGAAATAATAGAGGATAAACCCTTAACGAATCTCCTATAGTACCCACCAAAACCCATAAAACTTTGAATGTCGGTGGGACTTAGGGGTCTAGGACAATTCTTAACCGCCTTCATTTTCTTTCAGATCGAACTCTATACCCACGCTTGACACAACGTGACCAAGAAAAACAATTGATCTTCGCCAAAACTCGCATTTGATAAATTTAGCAAAAAGTTGATGATCCTTGAGGACATGCAATACAATCCTCAAGTGAATCATATGATCATACTCACTATTGGTGTATATCAAAATATCATCGATCAAGACAATCATAAACGAATCAATATAATTCCTAAACACTTGGTTCATACGATCCTTAAAGCCGTCGGGGCATTAATTAGACCAAAAGACATAACTAGGAACTCATAGTGACCATATCTTCTTTCAAAATCCATTTAAGGAATTCCAACTCCTTACCCTAAGCTGATGATAACTCGACCTTAAATCAATCATCGAAAAGTAACTCGCCCCTTGGAATTGGTCAAACAACTCATCAATTCTAGAGACAGGATACTTAATCTTTATAGCAACCTTGTTCAATTGGCGATAGGTAATGCACATCCTAAGAGACCCATCTTTCTTTTTGACAAATAATACCGGGGCACTCCATGGAGATATGCTTGGTCAAAAAAAACCCTTATCTAGTCAAATCCTTGAGTTGTAATTTCAATTCTGTCTACTCTGCTCGGACCATCCGATAAGGACGTATTGATGTGGGTTGAAAGATGGGTCTCTTAGGATGTGCATTACCTATTTCCCATCAATACGTCCTTATCGCAATCTATTTCCCATTTGGGAGGAATTCTAAGAAATTCGTCGCGATAGACTTCCGGAAAATCCTTCATTACGGGGACCGACTCTAAAGAAGGAGACTTGGATGCAAGGTATTTGATCCTCACAACATGATAGAGACATCTCTTTAAAATCATTTTATAAGCTTTTATACATGAGATAATTCGACCTCTATGGATTGAACTTCCCCCTTTTATTCTAAAATGAGTTCACTAGGAAATTGAAACTTGACTACCCTTGTTCTACAATCAATGGAAGAAAAACAAACATGCAGCCAATCCATTCCCAATATGACATCAAATTCCAACATATTAAGTTCTACCAAGTCAACCGATGTAACTTTATTATAACAATGAGATGGATAACTCCTATAGACTCTTTTAGCAACAACAGAGTCACACACAGTGTAGAAACCAAAATGGTTCTTCTAAGACATCGAGGAGTACATCAAATTTGATAGACACTAAAGGAGTTACAAAAGACAAAGTGTCATCGGGTTCCAAAAATGCATAAGAATTAATTGAGAATACTTGCAACATACCGGTAAGAAACATTGGGAGAGATCACCTCGGGACGGGAGAGCATAAAAGTGGTTCCTCTTAGGAGCATCGGACTTAAGACCACTTGCATGTGAGTGGTGCCTCTCCCTCCCTTAAGTTTTTGACATTAGGTAATCTTTCACCATGTGTCCACTCTTTCCACAACCATAGAAAATATTCATACCGGCTAGACACTTGCCTTTATATCTCTTGCCACACTTGGCACAATTAGATTATTCACTCTAAGAACTACCACCACCTTTCCCTCCTTGTGGCTTTGGGTTAGGTACACTATCTTTGTTGGATATTGGAGAATTGGAAGAACCTTGGTAAGGAAACCTCTTCTTAAACCTTGGCTTATCTTAAATATCAACTTTACCCTTAAAAATCACCTCCATCATAGGTTCTTGCCCTCTTGTCATGCCTATTCCTCTTCCTAAGCCTAGTTTTATCAACTTGTGGAGTATACATAATCAAACGAGACATGTCCATATTATGATGAAGCATTGCCAAACGACACTCTTTCACAAAATCATCGTACAAACTTGTCACAAAGCGACTCATCTCATCTCTAGAGTTGGACACCACTGATACAGCATACTTAAATGACTTAGTGGCTTCAAGGAGTATTCTTGAGAACTCATACCTCATTGACAAAGGTTGATGAACTCTTACACTTTCACTTCTCTTTTGGGAAGAAACTATTAAGAAACACCTTCCTAAAAACATACTAACTTATGGGACCCACTCACAAAGCCCTATTGTCCCTCCATTTAGTGTCATGATTGATCCATATCCTTGAGTTGAGAAGCAGCTAGCTCGACCTTCTTATTTGAAGTTACTCCCTTAGCAAACACAATCTTATAGACCTCATATAGAAATTATTGAGGATCCTTATTCACCTTAGGCCCAAAGAACATTATAGGATTCATCCTAGTGTAGTCCCTCAAACGTGAAGCCATGGTACTAGCGTTTTGATTCATAAAGGTTCCAATTTCCCAATTAGCTTGTGCAGTCATATCTTGAGCTTGTTTAGTTACGACTTGAGCTCGAGTTGCTGTGACTTGAGTCAAGTTTAGAATATGTACCATTATCTCTCCATTTTACATAATCCGAGGACTGAGTGGAACTTGGCCGAGTAGAGGAACTTTCTCATTAGGAGGAGTTGGTTTCCTTAAGAAGGAACACCCGCACTCATAATCCCTTCTTATGAAAGTACACATAGAGTTAAGACTCCTTGGCATGAATCAAGAATATCAAAAGAAGTGAAAGTTCTTAAGCATCACATAGCCTCTCATTCATAAGTGTGGCAGACTTTACACTCATGAATAAGACTATAATCAATGGGTTTATAAGAAATCAATCCTAATTATCATTCAATAACATTATGCTCTGATACCATGTTTTTCACGACCGAGAGCACTACAAAGTTGTAACATGATGTACTCGACCCCTCGGGGGTCTTATACAAGCCCTTAGTATATCATCCTTACATAAGTCATTGAAAAATGCAGAAAAAGTTAAAACTTTAACAAAAAATGTGTAAGTCTTTCATATATGAGAAAAGAGTATCTAGACTTGTCTTATTAACCATCTAGTTTTAAACATAAGAGTCTAAGATTAGGGACCTTAACCCTAACAATCAAATGTTTCATAATACGAAGTACATTAATATTCTATTACAATCTAGAAAAAAACATAAAGTGTCATGATGTCCTGAAAATTGAGGACATACCAATTAGCCTTGGAGAAAGCAATACAAGCCTTTCTTCTTCTTTAATAATACCTACTATCCGTAACCTTCACTTGAAAGAAAATAAGAGATTTATGGGTAGTTACATTCCAGTTGTACTAAGTATGGAAACCATGCAAGTAAAACCATTTGAACATACACAAAGGGACCTTTTGTTGAAAACATGCTATTCTAAGTTAAAAGCCATAATGCACATTCAAAGAGTACAAAACCAATCCATACCATAAGATACAGAGACATTTATAATCATAAGCAACTTTATAATAAAGCCATAGTTCTTATCTTTATTGCTTGAGTTCACTTAACATTACACCATAAGACTTAACTTATAACCCCCTTTCAAATATACTAGTGCAATGTACATATGAAGTCCTATAACCCCACATATACCAAGAAAACCATCAAGAAATCATAAGCACACATAGTCACATACTTTATTAGACATCATAACAAGTAAACCATTCATAACATCATTCATAAGTAACCATTAATGAAGAACTCTCACAAGTACCCCTCTTAAGACCCATTTGTGCAATGCATAGGTAACCTCCTATACCATAACCTACACTAAGTAGAATCCCTCAAGAAGCCTAGTTAGCATTCATGTTATTATCTTAATTCATTGTTAAAACGTTCAGGGAACTTTTCCATAACATCCAAACACCATTTGAGGTACAAGGAATCCGGTGTTAACCCCTCACACTGAAGGGAGGGTGTCCTACTTGCCAAGGTAGGGCATAACATTCATGGTAGCGTCTAGGTGGATCCACTAGCTACAACTTATTTGGGCTTCATAGTTAAGGGATATGTAGATTGTTACTAAAAACCCTCTTTATACTTAATAGTATTATAATTTCCATCTCATGAGACCATTTGGGGAACCATACTTCCTTTTGGAATGAACCCCTCTCTTGCATATCCTCTCAATTCCCCTTTTTAGGTACTCTTTAGCCTTTGTTAAGAATTAGTTCATATAGAATAGCTTAGGGAATTAATATCTCATAAATAATTTAGATCAATAATTATAAGATGAGAAAGTCCTTTCATCATAGATCCAGCATCATGTGAATTTATCTTTCATACCATAGTCATATAGTATGCATGAGAATTACCTTCAATTCTACATAACAATACATTCATGTTCATATCATAGAATAAATTTCATAAATATACCATTAATGCTTGATCATTTTTAGGGTTAAAGGGAAAGGAAAGCAACAATTCAATTCAACAATAGACAACAAGATAACACCCCTACCAAAGGTGAATCAACAATTCAATAATAACATATTCATAACCTTGAAAACCTTTACTCATAGCCTCCACGATCCCCTTGAAGATTTAACCCTAATTTCATGATAATCATCTGTCAAATAGGTAAACTTCACAATTTAATAATGAATCATACATAAACATACTAAGTTCTCTTGTTACAATCATCATCCAACACAAGTTAGAGTTTATAAGTGAGAAAGAAGGAAGATTCACGGGTCTTGAGAGCATTAGGTCAAAAACCATAAGATATAATTTAATTCATCCATAAAATACATATTCAATCATAAATAATTAATATAATAAAATAATCATGTTCATAATAAGACCAACAAAATTGGGTAAAACCTAGCAATTCGGGGAACTTTGAAATCAATTATGTAAGGACCTCTTGGGAAAAGGACCGCAAGAGTGAATAACTTCCACAACTTGATAGTCCTTAAGGATTTATGGAGGAAGGTCCTGATTTGTAAGCCCTAGTTGAAGCTTGATCTTCTCCTTTAATGGAGTTCTTAGATGAGAGAGAAGTTTGAAAGGGAAGTTGAGTTTTGTGAGTTTACTTAGAATGACTTGGGGCCTTGGTGTTAGGGTCGTATAGGTGATTTTAAAAAGATAATTAAATAAATAACAACCCCTATAAACCCTCAATTAAATAAATAATTAAAATTGGAACGCCTAACTTAAAGCTAAAAATTCAAATTTGGGGAAGCACCTACAACCACCACCTACCGACTGAAGGTGGTGCTACTGTCCGTCCTGCACGCCCATAACTCTTGTATGAGAAGGGGAAAAGGGGATGTCTTTGTGGGTATACTAAGTCTCAACTCACGAGCCACACCAACGGGGCGTAGGTCAAGTGATGGTCCGTCACTGGCCCATGTAGGTGGTTGCTGCAATTCGGCAGATTTTGGGTTAAATGGTTGGGTCCTCCTTAAAAACCTCTAGGGTAATCCTATGGGTGTCATACCAGGATGTTTGGAACCAAAAACTTATTTTTATATATTTAAAATATTTTTATATTATTAAATCATCATACAACACTTAAAATCCCCTTACAAAACCTAAAAATACACTAGTTCAATTTGACTAGTTTCCATGCGTCATGGCCGTTTCTTCATGTTTTAGATCTTACACTTCCAAAATAATTTAGCTAAATTAGGTTAGGTCTATAAATAATTTATAATCATTTTTAATTCATTATTCATCATATAATTCTCTAGCTTTCATTAGAAATTTTGGGTATTACATCCACGTATACACAATCTAACATGATGCGTGAACACACTATCTCCCCCTTGTTTAAAAGACATTAATTTTTGCTTATGAACATTTGCCTTCAATCTAAGAAAAATGGGATCTTGATCTCTCTTCTCTTTTACTTCATACATTAATTATGATTCAACTCCATTCATCACAACCACATCCTCCTTCTATGGAATACATGGTCGGACTCCCAAGCATGCAAGTCTATGCACATCTTTCGCTAACTCTCTCTTTCATTCCTAAACATGGGTGGTATTATCCATAGGCAACCTTCTTAAAGAATCAACAATAATATTAGCCTTACATGGGTGGTAAAGAATACTCATGTCATAATCCTTTAGTAATTCTAACCACCTCCTTTGTCTAAGATTAAGCTCTTTCTGAGTAAACACATATTGAAGGATCTTGTGATCGGTGAACGCATTTACATGCACACCATACGAATAATGACACCATATTTTCAAAGCAAATACTATGATAGGAAACTCTAAGTCATGCGTTGGGTAATTCTTCTATATACCTTCAACTCTGTGGAGGGATAAGTTATAAATTTTCCATTTTGCATTAACACGCAACTCAAACCAACTCTAGATGCGTCAAAATACACTACAAAACCCGAAGTACCTTTCAGTAAGGTCAATACTATGGTAGTAGTCAACCTATTTTTTAATTCTTGAAAGTTTTTCTCAGAAGCTTTAGACCATTGAAACTTCATTTTTTGTGAGTTAAATTGGTCAAAGGGAATGAAATAGATGAGAATCTCTCTATAAACCTTTTATAATATCCATCCAAACATAAAAAAACTCCTAATATCAGTTGGATGGATGGTTCTAGGCTAATTTTGTGTTGCCTGTATCTTTTGGGTATCAACTCTAATCGTATCACCAAAACTATGTGGCCTAAGAGCGCCAAAGACTCTAGCCAAAGTTCACCCATTTAGAGAACTTAGCATATAACTCCTTATCCTTCAAGGTCTGAAGAACTACTATGAGATGACTAACATGATCTTCTTCATTCCTTGAAAATATTAGTATGTCATGGATGAAGACGATAACAAATAAATCTAAATAAGGTTTCAAAACTCTATTCATAAGGTCCATGAACTCTGCAGGTGCATTGGTTAAACCGAACAACATGACCAGAAACTCATAGTGACCATAACAAGTTAAATTCTTTCTTGGGAATATCACACTCCCTTACTCTCAACTGATCGTAGCTAGATTTAAGGTTTATCTAATGAGAAACATGAAGCACCCGGAAGCTTATTGAAAAGATCATTAATCCTCGAAAGAGGACACTTGTTCTTGATGGTAACCTTGTTCAACTGATGGTAATATATACACATACTAAGGGAACCATCTTTGTTTCTTCCAAAAAATACAGGAGATCCCCAAGATGAGACACTTGGCCAAATGAAGCCCTTGTCAAGGAGATCTTTCAACTGTTCTTTAAGCTCTTTCAACTATGTTGGTGCCATTCTATATGCCAGAATGGGTATAGGATGACAATCTTCAGGAATTTCTATGCCGAAGTCTATTTATATTAGGAGCGACTTTAGGTAGATCATCTGGAAAGACTTCTAGAAACTCTTTTACTGTGGGAACTGACTGAATGGAAGGTATCTCAACACTTGAGACATTATCTCAGACTAAGTGATAGACACAACCTTTAGAGACTAAATTTCTATCCTTAAGGTACGAAATGAAATGATCATTAAGCACTACTGAACTACTTTTACTCTAAGACTAGCTTATTAGGAGTTCGGAACTTGACAACTTGAGTCCTACAATTTATTGTTGCGTAATAGGCATGAAGCCAGTCCATACCTAGAATGACATAAAAATCTACCATGTTTGGCATAATTAAATTAGCCATGGTGTCTTTGTGATTGATGGAAATGAAAAAATCACGATATTCTCCCTCAGCTAGAACACACTCCGTATTAGGCGTAAAAACACAAAAGGGTTCACAGAGTTTCTCAAGAACAACATCAAACTGATTTGCAACATAAAGGGTTACAAAAGACAAACTGACTCCTCGTCTAGAAAACAATAAACATCAAAAGTAAAGACTTTCATCATACAATTACAACATCTGGAGAGTTCTCTTGCTTTTCGCGACTAATGATCACATAAAGGCAGTTTGCTCCTCCGCCAGTACCAGATATTGCTCCTCTAGTTGCAGCTTTTTCTGGTGGAGGAATTGATGATTATTGGGCTCTATTGCCCTAATTTCATCTACCTTGCCTGTTCTTTGGGCATTCTTTATGAAGTGACCCTCTTGTCACTCTTGAAGCAACCTATCTGACCATCACGAGACTTACCTGGGCGAATTCTATTACACCTAGCATATGTAAGAATCTTATTACCTCCTTGTCCCACACTAGCCTAATACTGTGCAGGTCTAGCTATGAAGTAATGCGAATTTTGACCATTTTACACACTTTTGTTTCTGGGTGCAGCTGCACTAGTAGATGATAAAGCATGTCCTTTTTGCTTTTGCTGAAAAGGATGAACGATTCACTTTACCTTTCTGCTTCCCAAACTCATTCCCTATCTAAAAATTTCTATTACATAATTCCTCCATATCCCTCAGCTTCTCTTCCTCATCTTACTGCTCATAGACCATTAACCTTTATATGTCCATGTGCCCAATTAACATAGCTACCCTGCCCTCTTTGCTTGATAAAAGGGACAATCCAACAACAAACAAGCTTCTGCCACTCTTAATCTACGCAACCATCTCTGAAGCATAACGGGATAATTTGGTAAATTTCAACCAATACACATGAACACTCAAAGAATATTTCTTAAGCGTAATGAGTTCTTGCGCCTTAGTGATACTTCAATATGTTTTTCCTATGAATCAAAGCTAGTAATGTAACCCAAACAAGGTTTGGGGTCGTATCCCAAGAGAGTGGTAGTGAAAGTTGTAGCTACTTAGAATTTTGTTCTAAATAGTAGTAGCTTAAGACATTTTTGGATATTAAAACAAAACAATTTCAATCGGTAACACCAAAGTGTCAAATATCAAAAAAGGGGTTTTGTCAGAAGTAGTAGAATAACAAAAATAAAGGAGAAAACAAGTATGTTAGAGTTCTTGAGGTGTGATTGCAATATAAGTTGACACAAAGTAATGGGTACATGCTTTTGATAAGTTAATTTATAAGAGAATGATGACTAGGCTAATCTTTAGGTGAAATTAAGTTCCCTCTAATGAAACTTACCCAAATTAAATGGGTCCCTCTCGGACACCCACTTGTCAAAACTAACCAGCCTACGTCTTACCCACACCCTGACCATTCGATATAAGGTGATTTGATATGAGACTAGGGCTCACCCTCTCACGCTGAAGCTCATGTTGACCCACTCCTTAGGCCATCGTCTAGTGGTCTTGTTTTTGCAACTTCACTATCTTGCAAGCTCATTAAATTAAACAACAACCACTAGGTGCAATCACCATTAAAATGCATCTAATCCTATCATCAAGAATTACCTCACTTTAATATCAATACATATTTGCGAAATCACACCTCAAGAATGGGGTTTTTAGACACACATTAAGGAATAATCAAATATATACTTAAAATGATAAAGGAATCAAATAGATATAATAGATTAAACCTTAAAAATTGCAAAAGAAGGTAAATGAAGAAGACCCATTTCCAAGATTAGAAGAATAACTTCTATCTTCAAACATCCTCAAAACCCTCTCCAAACTTGAGAGAAAACTTAAGAACAAAGTTTCTCAAAAAAATTAAGTGTCTATATAAAATTCTCTATGAAAATCACCTCTAACTAATAAAAGAGTTTAGTATTTATAGGCTTCAGATTTAGTGCTGGTGGATCCATTCGGCGTCTTTAGTCATGAATAGCCGAGTGATTCAGTGATTCTCTCTTTCTGAGGTTCATCATCGTTTGTGCGTTGCATTTATATCCATGCATGCTGGAACGTTTGGCGGAATAACTCTTATTCGCAGAAATATTTGCGAAGCACCGACCTCTTATTTAGTCGCCTTTTGATCCAATTTCTTCAAGGCTCACTTGCTTTAACATAAGGCAATTTCTTCTATACGACATATTTCTTAGTGTGCTTGGTGATTCACACTTTCCATCTTTATCTATTTGCTTTGGTTTTGTGCCTAAGTGTCCATGCTCCTACCGAATCCTCAAATACCTAAAACTTAGAAGTTTTTATCAGATGTTAAGATAAAATACACAATTGAGGACACTATTTGAACTAAAATAAGGCCCTAGATGAGTCCAATTTGAGGGATCATCAAAACTCCCAATTTAAACTTTTGCTTGTCCTCAAGCAAAACCTAAGCTCAGCAGTTCAACTAGGCTGTCTCAAATAGTGCTACACCATACTCAATCGTGAATGTACACCACAAGAATGAAAGTACTAATGCATAGCTAAATTGTATACTTAAAGATTCAAGTTGTAACACACCATTACCAAATATTCTTAAGCTCACAATATATTCTACAAATGCAAGTTCAAGCTCAACAAAAGTATATGCGCTCACACAAAGAATGTTTCCATTTTCACACACGTAGGTTTATCAACTTAGGATAAGGAATCTCATTCAATGCTAAAACTCACAAAGAGAAACACAATGCATGTTTTCACCCATAGCTTTGCCCTTATTTTCTGATTGACCTTCCGTTTGGTTTACTCAAGATAAAAAAGGTCTTCCGAAGGCTTGTAACGGGACTTAGTGCAAAGGTATGGTCATTTGGTCCTAGAGACATTTCTCTAATGAGATTTGATTTCCTTAGGCTATCCCCTATCTTCCTTCCTCAATCCTTAGTCAAGTGCTTCTAAGTCATCACTGTTTTGAGTTGGCCTGGCGTCAACAACAATATTAGTTGCATGACCTACCATGAAGGAATGTATGGAATTAATGAACCCTCGTGCCTATGAGGTCACATTAGAGTCGATGGGCATTCATCATTTGGCCATATATTCCTTGATGTAATTCCTCTGTCTCAATAGCTCTGATATCTTTTCCTTGTCTCTAAAATATCGTGCTCTAATGTGCCTAGGTGGATCATTTCTCCTTGCGACTTTTGGTCTATCCATTTCTGCAAAAAGTTAAATGACAAGTTAGGCAGTAATTTAGAAAGGGGCTAGGGAGGTTCTAAATGTAGAGTCACTTCAGCAAACTAATTTGTAACGAGTTGATTCTGCTAGAGTCTTCATTATATAGATGTAAAGATGATGAAAGGGTGTACACAAAAGGCGAACAATAATTTTTTTGGTGAATTGGCGAGTGAAATTTGTAATTCGATTTGACAGCCGAAAGTTAAAAATCAGACAACACATAAGGAATTCAGTTAAAGGCAAAATGTTGACGTTAGGTGAACCACCGAGCATTTTGTCAAGCTTCACTCAACTCGCCAAACATCCCAATGTACCTATTTTCATTCCATCCTTCCAAATTTGACCTCACAATCCCTAATAATGCACTCAAGACTTTTCAACATCAATTTATTAACAAAGACCCACAACATTTCCGCCATTCCAACACACAACATTTTAGCTCAAAATACAATCGAATGGGATTTTACCAACTATGCATGAAATATTGAGTAATAATTGATAGTAAATGCTATCCAATCAACTCAGAGACTTAACAATTATTCGACACTATTAACCATTATCTAGATGATTACAACTTTCGATAAAATAACTGTAGGGTTTAATTACTAACCATTGGTGTTGAATTAAATTGTAATGGTGTGCTAGGAAGAAAAGCAATCCAAATCCCACCACAATCCGACACTTAAAATATAATAGAGTGCAAGAAATACAGCAACTAGAGTGTAAGTGTGAGTTTGTGAAAGGGACAAAGTGAAAGGAAAGGTTTGAAGTATGACTTTTAAAAACCTGCTGCCTGTGACCCATTGGTTGGGCGAATTGCCGACAAAAATTATCATTCAATCGAGTTTTACAGACTCAAACTTTTAGGTGCATAAATCCAAACAGCGGGGAATGATTAGTTACGCTGAACCTGTTGGCGTTCGACCAAAAAGACTTGTTCGATGTTACTTTGCATATTTTCAAGAACATTTCCTTCCTGAAAATGTACAACCCACACACACTTACTTTGTCAAGATATCAAAGAGTAAGCAAGTAAATGATTTTGGGTTGAAAACAACATCTTAGTTAATGTCGTGTCACGACACAAATAAGGAATTATCCTTTATCCTTGGAGTCACCCATGGTGTAGTTGGGTGAATCCTCGGCGAATGGTGAGTATTGACCTGTCATTAAGTGGTTTATCTATGCATATTTAATTGAATTGTCATTGAATTTGCGATGGTTATCTCATGAAGTATCTCGATGTTATCTTTCATGTCATTCAACTTGTTATCTTGCTCTTCAAGTTCTTTTGAATGATTTAAAGAGGATTGTACTCGGTCCAGCCTCTTTTACTTCTCCTTGGGTGCATCCTTGAATGGAAAAATTTCTATCCTTTTCTCTTGCTTGTTCTTCCAACCCCTCAACTCGTTTGGATAGAACTTCCACCTCTGTCACTAGTTTATCCCACTCGTATTTGTTTGAGCTCTTTTGGTTGTTTCAACCATGTTGTCAAGTAGGGTTGCAACAACTTTGTAGGGTTGACTCATTATTGTGACTTCTAAAATGTGTTCAACTATTATGCTATTCTGGGTTCTATATCACTATAGATGCAATCCAACAATGATTTATTTGGAATTCTATGGGATGGGCATGTTTGCAAGATATATTTGAGCATCAACCACAATTTTGTAATTGTCTCTTTTCTCTTATTTAAATGTCAGCAGATTATCCCTGAAATCATAGGTTATTATTCTAGAGAACTTAAGGTCCATGAGAAGAAGAACCTAACTCATGACCTCGAGCTTGCAGCACATGTTTTTTCCCTAAGGATTTGGACACATTACTTCGATGGTGTTCACACATGTATTAACAAATAACTTTCTGCATGTGTTCACCTAGAAAAAGTTAAAATCTTTATTAGAGGAGATGACTTGAATCCCTCAAGGACTATTACATGAATGTGCTTTATCACCATGGTAAGGTAGCCGATTCTTTTAACAGAATATCTATAGGTAGTATAGAACATGTTGAGAAAGAAAGAAATATTAACCAAAGATATTCAACACGTTGCTTGCTTAGGATTTATGCCTTACGGACATGACAAATGATGGATTGAAAGTCCAAAACATATTAGAATCTTCATTGGTAGAGTATTTTATGGGAAACACGATAATGATCCTATACTACTTTAGTTATAATATGCAGTTCATTAGTAAAAAGTTGAGCTTTTCTCCCATGGGAGATGGCGTGCTTCATTACCAGGGTCGCTTTTGTGTTAATGTTGGTGAATTGAGAAATCAGTTCCCTATAGAAGCCTATAAGTTCATATATTCTACTCATCCAGGTGCCACTTAGATGTACAGTGATTAGCTAGAAGTCTTTAGGTGGAAGTTAATGAAGAAGATCCTAGCAGAATATGTGCCTAAGTGTCTTAATTGTCACATGTTAAGTATAACATCAGAAACCAAGAGTTATGAAACAAGAGATTAACATTCCTACATGTAAGTGGGAAGTGATAAACAAGAACTTGATTACGGTTTAGTCTCGTACTCGCAGACAAAATGACTCGATTTGGGTGATAGTGGACAGAGTTACTAAGTAAGCTCACTTCTTCGCTACAAAGACTACAGATTCAGCAGAGGATTATGATAAATCTACATTAATGATACAATCCATTTGCATGGGTTTCCCTTCTCTATTATCTGAGATAGAGGTCATGAGTCTACCTCTCATTTTGGGAGATCGTTTCAAAAAAGGTCTTTATACTCAGGTAAATCTCAGCACAACATTTCATCCTCAGACGGATGGTTAGGTAGACAGTACTATTCAGGCCTTAGAAGACATGTTGAGTTCTTGAGTGTTAGATTTCAATGGTAGTTGAGATGATCACCGGACTCTCATCGAGTTCTCCTATAATAATAACTATCATTTCTAAAATTCATATTGACCCTTATGAGGCATTATACGGGTATACATGCAGATCTTTGGTTGGTTAGTTTTAAGTAGGTGAAGCAATATTGATTGGGCCACATTTGGTTCATGAAGCTATGTGTAACAACCCTCAAAATGTATTAGGACACGAAGAGACTATCATGAGTCTTATGAGTTAATAATGTGTTAGAATTATGAATAATAACTTTAGAAGTCAGTTTGAAATGTTTGAAAGTCAAACTTCGATGAACGACCAACACGTTCGGAAACTAGACTTGTGTGTGTGTGCTAGGGTGTTCTTGTATGTTGTTTATGTTTTAGGTGTTTTTTTAAGTATAAAATCATCGGGGTGGACCCTAATAGCTAGAGGGATACGTCTAGGGTCAAAATGTCTGGTTACGACTCCCCAAGGACCACCCTATGGCTCCTTGAGGAGGACCCAACCTTTTGTTAGCAAGCTGCCCAGGGCAGCGAGCAAATGCACATGGATGGAACAAGTCCGCGTCACGGACTGGGTTAACCAAGGGCCAAAGTTTTGGTCCGCGTCGGAAGCTCTACTGTCTCAAAAATTATTTTCAAGAATCTTGTAGGAACAACTTCGTGCCGCGGACTTGTTTCCCAACGATAATTCAAAAAATTTAAGTCAACTTTGACATGTCTAAAATGGTCCGTTTAATGTAGGGGTATCTTGGGTATTTTGGGGGTGTATTATTTATTGATTTTATGTCATTTTACGCCCATTACCCTAATCATAAACCTGAACCATTTATAAGAATAAAAAAATCATAAGCTCTCCTTTCTCAAAAAAATTTTCTCTTTAGTAAATTTTCAATTGATGAATTTCAAGATCCAAGGAAGAAGGACAAATTATTCAAGTTTTGCATATTAATTTTGTGGGATTTCGTCAATTAAGGTATGGTAGTTCATGCTTGATTCTTCTCACATTCAAGGAGCCAATCGAATGGCTTTTCAAAAAAAGGTTTCAAATCCTAAATTCTTCTATTTTGAATTCTAATCATGGGTATTTGCATGATAAGGTTTTAATGTATGGATTATGATGTTTTCAACGTAAAGTAATGGTTTTATGATAAAAAAACTCAATGGATCTAGGTTCATACAAATTCTCAACTCTTGACTTATGAATTGGGTTTGTTGAATATGAATAGATAATGTTAGAGTTGTGTTTTTATTATGTTTTAATGTGTTTATATACTTCCATTTATGCCTTATTTTTATGAATTATTGAATATTTGAGAAAAGGTTGTCAAGTCTTGGATGAAGGGTAAGTTTAGCTATAATATCTATTTCTTATTGCATTGATGTTGAGTGGTATGGTCCACTTATTGTGGCGGTGTTTGCTTGAAGTATATGAATATATATATGAATTGTGAATATGGCCTTAAAGGCATTGCATGTGAAGTAAAGTGATGTTATGATGTATATGCATGAGATTTATTTTGAAGTTGAGAATGTGTGTTTTGAAGATGCTATGTCTAAATGAAGTATAATGTGAATGTGAAACATGATAGTGTCTGAATTATGATGAATGAAGTATGATCATATTTAGAAGTCAATGTTACGCATAATGGTGGTTATGAGAAAGGTTTTCTAACACATACTCTCACACACAAAAAGGATGAATTAAGTTAAGAATGAATGGGGGATTTTAAGGTAGACACTTTTCATGAGTAGAAATAAAGTGTCTCGTACAAACCCTAATTTTCCTAAGAACTCTTATGAATGAAAAGGGGGGTTTTGGGGTGGACATTATGCATGAGTTGAGATGAAGTGTTTAGTATACACCTCACTATTCCCAAGATCTTTCAAAAGAATGCTTGGAGGTTGGATACTTTTCGTAAGTTGAGATGTGGCATTCAAAAGTAACCTCTAGAGAGGGGTACACTTCATAAGTTAAGATGTAGTAATTAGTAGCAATCTATTAACCTATAGCTAATGAATGTAAAGAATGTTTAATACTCCGTGGGGTAGTGAAGCTTTGCACCAACAAGATTTGACGAAGGGGGGATACTCTTCGTGAGTAGAGATGTTGTATCCAATACAACTCTTTAGATGAGTGCTCTTAGTTTGTTGAGATGAGTTACTTCGAAGCAATCTTCTTATCCCTTAACTATTCTCTCAGTAGGTCTAGCTATTGGAGATTCATGTTAAGGTTAAAATATAATGACCCTACCTTAGATAAATGGGTATCTCTCATCTGGTAGGGCAAAGATTCCTTTTCTAGATCTCATGGTCTATGTCAGTTAAAGCTAGACCACACAAGTTAATGTAATGAAATAAGTATTATTAAGTGTGTACTACTTAGGGTAGGTGGTGGAATGGGACGTCATATATCCATTGCATAAGAAGACATTTGGAGGGATTCTTGGTGTGTCCTTGTACAAAAATGTATGAATGGTTTACTATATGATGTTAATGAAGTAAGTTTACTATATGTCTAATGATAATAAGGCATGTTGATCTTATGTGTAAGGTGATTAAAGTTATGTAAATGATTAAATGTGATGTGCCTAGTCTAGGGTGAGTTGTAAGGAGCACTAAGGTGGGAGTAGTAGTATGGGATGCTACTTTTACATTGCACTAGTGTAACTTGGGGGTTGTCTTGTAGGATGGTCTTTATCTGAAGTTCCTAAATAGATGTATGTTTCCTCTAGTGTCTTTAGTATTTGATGTTGACTTGTTGAATTGAAATGAAGCATGCTTATATTTGGTAGTCTTAAGGATCACTTAGGTGTGTATTAAAGAGGTTGTATGGACAGTCTCTTCATGTCTTACCTAGGTGAGTCTTAGGATAACTTTGGATAGGAAGTAGTAAAGAAATAATAGATTACTTGATAATCGTGTCTAAATGTAGAGATTGCTGAAGTTTACCTTGTATGTGAAATGATGACTTGTAATATGTTTTGTTAACTTGATTAATAAAGGTTTTACTAAATAGCATGAAAGGTATGTTTCAACTAAAATATCCTCTTTAAGCATGTTTTTGCATATTGCCATACTTAGTACAATGTTTGTAGTAACTTCATATTCTTCTTTATTTCGATAAGTATATTGGAAGGAAAGTGAAGGTTCGTAGAAGGTGAAGCTTGGGAAGTTGAGTCTCTAAAGATTGGTATGTCCTCATATGTTCGAGGACATGAACTATGTTTAGCTCTCTTTCTATTAAAGACTAGTAATATTCTATTTGTTTCTTTTCTATGTAAGGGAATGATCTTATGTTATTAAGACATGTCTAATTTGGCTTGTAATAATGATACTTGTTCCTTAGTTTTATAATAGAGTTTCTTATTAGATATTCTGTGAAAAGTTTTAATTCCGCACTACTTTTCATACCTATGTAACAAATGAAAGTAAAGAGGCTTGTACAAGATCTCCAAGAGGTCGAGTACGGCTTGTAACTTCTAGGGGGTGCTCCCTCATCATTACAAACTTGGTATTAGAGCGTAAGGTTATGGAATTCCAAAGTCTCACAAGCCACGTCTAGTAGAGTCTGGTTTATCGGTGTGAGACGTGACACGTCTATGAGCGAGAGTCTATAAGATGATAAAAGTTTCATTTTCTTCATTACTCTTGTGTCGTGCCATAGAGTTTAGTTCTGTAAGTGTCTTTTCCTAATATCTTCTCTTGTGTTTATCGGATATGAATACAAGAATGATACCCGCAAAAAAGTGTGGAGGAAGGAGTTGTGAATGAGAGTGTTCCTCCCCAGGGTGATTAAGTCCCTATAGCTAATCAAGGGAATGAGGAGGTTCCTCTCAAGTGCCTTAAATTCCTCAAGCTCCCAATTTTAAAGGGATATGTCTAAAGTGGAGATAAGGGATTCCTTTCGAATCTTGACCCAACTCATGATGACTCAAGATCAAGTGTCACGTCTCATGCTCAAGCCATGATGACTAAATCTAACTAAGGAGTCGGACCTCAAGTGAACCCCTATGCAAGTACTCCCGCTTCTATAATACGAGATTTTATGAGGATGAATCCTCCTACTTTTCATGGAACTAAGGTTGATGAAGATGCAGAAGGCTTCATAAATGAGGTATTCGAGGTGGTAGATGCTACGGGAGTGACTCCTAGAGAGAAAGAAGAACTTGATGCTTACCAACTAAATGATGTAGCACAAGTGTGGTTTGAGCAACGGAGGGATGAGAGACCCATAAGGGTAGTCCCGATAGATTAGGAAGTGTTTAAGAAGACTTTTCTTGATAGGTGTTTACCATAGAGTTGAGGGAGAAAACGTTAGTGGAATTCATGAACCCCCATCAAGGGGGAACAAGTGTGAAGAGAAATTCTCTCAAGTTCACCCAACCCTCTAAGTATGCCCCAACCTTTGTAGCCAACTATAGGGCTAGAATGAACAAGTTTGTTATTGGGGTGTATGGTTTGGTTGAAGAATAGTGTTGGATGACAATGCTCCATCATGATATGGATATCTCTGACTCATGGTGTATGCCCAACAAATTGAATATACCAAGATTACAAAGATTAATAGAGATGGGAAGAGGCCTAGGTTTGATGAACTAAGTGAAACTAAGTCTAAGAAGGGTTTTTATAATAAAGATTCCCCCATGGTGAGCAAGGATAGTGTTCCCAACCAAAATTATCCAGGAGGAAATGGAGGTGGCTCTACTTTTGAGAGGTCTAGATGTACTACATGTTGGAAACAACATTTGGATAAGTGTCTTAATAGTACGGATGGATGTTTTGGATGTGGAAATAGGGGTCATAAGATGAGAGATTGCCCGATCCTCAAGGTAAAAGGGAAGGATACCAACCAAGCTCCTCAAGATGGTCTGCATCCAAATACTCAAACAAGAACGTTTCTATATGTTACAAGCTAATGAAGGAGCTAGTCCGGAATAAAGGCCCCGATGAGTCATAGTTCCTTATGGTTGTTTTGATTGTTCTTAGATGGGTTTACCCTAAGTGGAGGAGAATGATTTTAGTAGTAAGGTGGTTGCTATCCTTATCTTTTCCTTTTATTCTTACTCAAGCTTTACACCAAAATTCTTAGTAGTTTGGTTACTTTTTTTTTGGAGTCTTGCATATGGGTATGAGTTGCATGTCTCCTTATGTTATGTGTTCCTTTGATGATACAATGTTTTACATGCTCTTGATGATATCATAGTGCATGGAAAGATTGGTAGTTAATCTATATTTCTCATGTCAATATGTAGCTAATGATATTTGCTTAATTGCCTTATGCATTTTTATGTTTATATGCCAATGTGTATTTAGAAAGTTATTGCATGTCGAGATTTATAATGATATGATGAGCATGTCGAATGTTGGAGAGTGTAGTTCCTCCATAAATGCAATGAAAAGGATGAAGTATGTGTGCACTTTGAATTATGGAAATAGTTCCAAATTCGCTATATTGCTTAGAATGCATGACGATGTGAAGTTGGTGTTTCTTGTAAATTTAGTGAATTAACTATGCATATTGAATCCATGATGATGTGTGTTTTGAGCTTCTAGTTAATTCGTTTTTTCCTTGAAGGTGTTTAGTGTCATTCGAGGACGAATGTTTTTCTAAGTGGGGGAGATTGTAACAACCCTCAATATGAAATCGGACAAGCTAGAGCCTATAATGAGTATTATGAGTTAATAAGGTGTTACAATGACGAATAATAGCATTAGAAGTCAGTTTAAAGAGTTTGAAAGTCAAACGTCGAAGAACGACCAAGACGTTTGGAAACTAGCCTTGTCTGTACTAGTGTGTCCTTGTATGTTGTATATGTTTTTAGGTGTTGTTTGGAGTCTAAAATCAGTGGGGTGACCCTAACACCTAGAAGTACATGTCTAGGGGCAAAACGTCTGGCTACGACTCCCTAAGGACCACCCTATGGGTCCTTGAAGAGGACCCAACCTTTGTCTAGCGAGCTGCCCAAGGCAGCAAGAAAATGCACATGGATGTAACAAGTCCGCGTCGTGGACTAGGTTCACCAAGGGCCAAAGTTTTTGTTCGTGTCGTGGAAACGTCGAGGACTCTAAAGTCTCAAAAATTATTTTCAAAAATGTTGTGGGAACAGCTCCGTATTGCGGACTTGTTTCTGGACGATAATTCCGAAAATTTAAATTAACTTTGACTTGTCTAAAAAGGTCCTTTTAGTGTAGGGGTATTTTGGGTATTTTGGGTGTTTATTATATATAGTTTAGGTCATTATACACCCATTACCCTAATCATTAACCCCAACCTTCTATTAGAATTAAACAAAATCATAAGCTCTCCTCTCTCTGAAATTATTTTAGTTCTCATCATAATTTCGTGGGCTTTCTTCAATTAGGGTATGCTAATTCATCCTTGATTCTTCTCTCATTCAAAGAGCCAATCCAAAGTCTTTTCAAAAAGGGTTTCAAATCCTAAATTCTTCTATTTTTAATTCTAAGCATGGATCTTTGCATTAAAAGGTTTTAATGTATGGATTATGATGTTTTCAAGGTAAAGTGATGGTTTTATGATCAAAAACTCAATGCACCCATGTTCATACAAATTCTCAACTTTTGACTTATGAAATAGGTTTGATGAATATGAATAGATAATGTTAGAGTTGTGTTTTTCTTATGTTGTATTGTGACTAAATACTGATGTTTATGCCTTATTATGATGAATATTTGAACAATTTAGAAAAGGTGTTCAAGGCTTGGATGAAGGGTAAATTGATCTATATTATCTAGTTCTTATTGTATTGATCTTGAGTGGTATGCTCCACTTATTGTGGCGGTGTTTACTTGAAGTATATGAATATATATGTGAATTGTGACTATGTCCTTAAATGGATTGCATGTGAAGTAAAGTGATGTTATGATGTATATGATGAATTATGAAGCTTAGAATGTGTGCCTTGAAGATGCTATATCTAAATGAAGTATAATGTGAATGTGAAGATTGATAGTGTTTGAATTATGATGAATGTCGTATGATCATGTTTAGAAGTCAATGTTATGAATAATAGTGGTTATGTGAAACGTGTTCTCACATATACTAACACACACACACAAAGAATAAATGAATGAAGTTAATAATGAATGGGGGATTTTAGGGTGGACACTCTTCCTGAGTTGAGATAAATTGTTTAGTAGCAACCTCACCATTTCCAAGAGCTTTCCGAAGAATGGTTAGAGGTTGGATACTCTTCGTTACTTGAGTTTTGTTATTCAAAAGTAACCTTTAATACACTTCGTAAGTTGAGATGTAATACTTAGTAGCAATCTTTTAGTCTATAACTACTGAATGTAAATAATGTTTAAGACTCCGTGGGGGAGTTATGCTTAGATCCAAGAGGATTTGAAGAAAGGGGGATACTCTTCGTGTGTAACAATCCGGAAATTCCATGACTTAGACTAGAGCTTAATCTATTTAAGACTGCTTAAAATGATGTTCACTGAAAATGTACCTGTCTAGTGAAGAGTCTATTAGGTTCTAAGAATATGTTTTGAGATAAATAGGCATCCCATTGTCCAATATTTAATAATATTGGGCATGTTAGAGAATATTGGTTTAAGGGTGTTAGACAATTTCAATGTATACACAAGTAAATGAAAATACACTTTGGTTCAAATGCCCAATCTAAGCTTGTTTAGGAATTATACCTGCAATTAAGACCCTAAAGTTAAAAGTTTTCCTTTATAGCTCACACACATTAGGTACGAGGCATCCAAGTGTCAAGCCTAGGTAGCATAACACATAACCATTTTAAAATGATCATGTGGATTAAGCAGTGCCAAAGGACATAGTAAGGATTCTTGGGACAGCAAGAAGGACGCAGCAAAACAAGTGCAAGCACATGTGCTATTGGCTGAGAGGCAAGAAACCAAGCCCAACCGAATTCGATTAGGGCGGTTAGGGGGGAGGCGCACGACGGTCCATGCCACATGGGGCCTAAATTCCTAACCGGTCCTAGGCTCTAACTAACTTACCTTACTATGTAACCTAGGATTAACTAAAATAAACTAACTAGTGTACCCGACAACCTAAGACCTAACCGGGTGACACTAGCCGAGTAACTAACTAAAGAAACATCCTAGTACCTAACCTAGGATGATCCAATAGGGTTTTTATGGTCCTAACGACTTAGGGATACTTTAGAAATCACCCTAGATCACTTAATTAATTAAATTAGCAACTTATTTAATTAATTAAAAATCCCAGTCAAACCCGAGACCCTTAGTCAAATGTTCCCCTAGTTGTAGTCAATTTAAGAGGGGCGTTTTAGGTTATTTAAATGGAGGGCTTTAGGGTAATTCTTGGGGCGTCTATTTATTCATATAACGTCAGTTATAGATTACTTTTACGTCCCAAACCAAATCAAAAGGAAATTTCATTCTCTCTCAAGAAACGCTCCCTTTTCAAAATTCCATTGAAGAACAAGAAAAGCTTATGGAAGAAGACGAATGTTTCGAATTTTCCATTAAGATTTTTGTGGATTCTTCATCTATAAGGTATGGGTTTTCACTCTTTGAATTACTTTCCCCAAGAGGACCTTTCAAGATAAGTTTTTCAAGAACATCGAATACTAGGGTTTGTACTCTACAAAATGGATTTTATTCCTAACCCTAGATTTATGTTTTTCAATGATAAGTAAACATTTTCTATATTCAATTTCGCACGAATTGTTGAGTAATTGACTGATTTTAGTTGTATGTATAATGCTCAAGATTTCAATAAGAAATTCAGAAACAAAGAAGAAGAAATGTAAGTTCAAAGTGGACTACGTAAGCAAAGCATGAGAATGTCAAATCCTTGGTGTTTGATAAGAATGAAGTTTTAACAGTTATTGGTTTATGCCAATATTGGAGTATGAATATATGCCCCAAGAACTCTATATTATGCAAATAATCAAAGCATGGGCATAGCCAATAAACATTGGTTTATAAATACTTCATGCCCAATTTAACAAAAATGAAAAATTTAACTTGTTTACTAAATAGGTGCATGTTTTTGAAAAAGATGGTACCAACAAGAGTTTTAATAAGATATTTCATACTCTATTCTCTCACTTATGTGAAACTTGTACGCATATGTTTTCTTGAGATTTTGCTGTTTTGTTGTTATCTTGAGAAGATTTATAGCATGGTAACTCTTTGATGCATTTTGACCTTATGATAAGGTTGAGAAGGAAATTCCTCACTATGTGTTATGAATATGTAGCTCTTATATGTTTGTGCATCATGAATTGAGTGCTAAGTGTAATGATATGTCATGTGCTGGTTATGCTTCTAGTATTGAGTCTTATTCCTACCCTCCAAAAGATTTTAGTGTCATTCGGGGACGAATGTTCTTAAGGGGGGGGGGTAATGTAACACTCCGGAAATTCCATGACTTAGACTAGAGCTTAATCTATTTAATAATGCTTAAAATGATGTTCCCATAAAATGTTCTTGTCTAGTGATGAGTCTATTAGGTTTTAAGAATATGTATTGAGATACATAGGCATCCCAGTGTCCAATATTAGTAATATTGGGCATGTTAGAGAATATTGGTTTATGGGTGTTAGCAAATTTCCATGTATACATAGTTAAATGAAAATACACTTTGGTTCAAATGCCCCAATCCAAGATTGTTTAGGAATTGTACTTGCTATGAAGACCTTAAAAATAATTTTTTTCCTTTATAACTCACACACATTAGGTACGAGGCATCATAGTGTCAAGCGCGTAGCACATAACCATTTTGATATGATCATGTAGATTAAGCAGTGCCCAATGATATAGTGAGGATCCTTGGGACAAAAATAAGGACACAACAACACATGTGCAAGCACATGTGCTGCCGGCTGAGAGACAAGAAACCAAGCCCAACAAAAATCGGTTAGGGCGGTTAGGGGGCAGGCGCACTGCGGTCCAAGCCACATGGGGCCTAGCTTACTAAACAGTCCTAGGCTCTAACTAACTTACCTAACTAAATAACTAACCTAGGATTAACTAAAATAAACTAACTAGTGTACCAGATAAACTAAGACCTAACCGGGTGACACTAGCCGAGTAACTAACTAAAGAAACATCCTAGTACCTAACCAACGATGGTCCAAATAGGTTAGTTATGGTCCTAACGACTTAGGGGTACTTTTGTAATTACCCTAGATAACTTAATCAAATAAATTAGCATCTTATTTAATCAATTAAAAATCCTAGTCAAACCCGAGGCCCTTAGTCAAATGTTCTCCTAGTTGTAGTTAATTTAGAGGGGCGTTCTAGGTAATTTAAATGGAGGGTCTTTAGGGTAACTCTTGGAACGTTTATATATTGATATAAGGACTATTTTAGATCACTTTTTCTCGTCCCAAACCATATCAAAACGAAATTTCATTTTCACTCAAGAAACTCTCTCTTTTCCAAATTCCACTGAAGAACAAGAAAAGCTTAAGGAAGAAGATGAAGGTTTTGAAGTATCCAATAAGATTTTCGGGGATTCTTCATCTATAAGGTATGGTTTTTTCAGTCTTTGGATTCCTTTCCCCAAGAGGTCCTTTAAAGATATGTTTTTCAAAAACTTTGAATACTAGGTTTTTTACTCTACAAAATAAATTTTCTTCCTAACCTAGATTTATGTTTTTCATTGAAAAGTTAACATTTTCTATATTCAATTGCGCACGAATTGTTGTGTAAGTGATTGATAATGTTTGAATGTCATGTGATACTTGATCTTTCTCCATGTGATGGTTTCGAATGGGTTGTTTGTAGTGTTTGATAACGTGAATACGTTAGGGTGAGAATTTAAGGTTTGAAAAAACTCTTTAATGACCCTTTTACCATCTCATATGCTATGTTATCTTGTACATGATTTTATTAGTTGATCTTGATTATTTCATTGATAATTTCACAAAGTATGATTATGAATATCACATGATATATAAAATACTTGGAAACAAGAGGTAGGTTTTCTAAAATTGTGATTACTCTAAGATGTTTAAGTTAGCTTATTAGCTTTGATTCTATGTTATGAAAAGTATGTATGATGTTGCTATGTGAATATGTTGGCTATGATCATGACAATTGTGAGATTATGATAAGAACAAGAATATGCAAGTTTATCATATCCTTTTTCTGTTTTACACAAGGTGATTGTGTTATGTTAATCTCACATAATAAAGGTTATGATGAAAGGACAATAATCATTTAATCTAAAGGAGCTCATGGTCATGTAATACAGGAAGATACTATCCTATTACCTATGCTAAGTTTTTTATAAAAGACAAATTAAAGGTTATTTCAAGAAAAAGGACTTAAGCTAAGCACCAATGAACTAGATACGGGAAGTGACCCTTCCCTAGGGGAAAGTAGGTTCACAATGATTCTTATGAGATTGAGGCTTTCATGTAATGTGGAACTATGGGTCTCTAACACAGTTCATAGTTCTTGAACTATGTTGCCACCATAGGATACTAGCTATTGGATATACCTAAAAAGCTACATCATGTAAGGTTGTACTTTGGCCAGTAGACCACCTCTTTTTCGGTGTGGGGAAGACACTCGATTCCATGTTTAGCTTACATGGTCTATGTAGGTTAATGAGTAGGTTCCCTCATGTAAAATAAAAGACAAGTAAATGAACGTTGACCAGGGTTACTTGAGGAGTTTTCTTAGTATAGGTAGTGGTATGGGATGCTACCTAGACATTGCACAAGTTAACTCTAAAGAAAGTACTTGGAGATTGTTAGAAGTAATATGATGATCTTAAAGGTATACGTTTATGATATATGATGTTACTCTTACATGAATGTTGATCACTATGATGAATATGTTATTTATTTATATTGCTATATTAAGTGATGACTAATTATGTTACAAGTAGTATGAAGCAAAGTTTTACTTATGGTCTCCTATCTTATCTACTTGGTTGTGTGGGGTTATGGAGTTTCACACGACCATTGCACTTGTAGGTTGGGGATGGGATCATTGGTAAGTGTCTTGCATGTTGAGTTATGTGATTGATTGAATATGAAAATTTAACATGACTATGATAATGTGTCTTTAATTATGATCATGTTTGATGTCGATGAAATCCTTAACTTGCATATGTTATATGGTATGTGCATTGAAGATTTTTATACGGCTTAGCATGTTTTCTAAAGATATGATAAATGATTCTTTTTCATGCATGTCTTTACGTGTTATGTCCATATACCCATACTTAGTACATGTGGCGTACTAACCCCATTACTTTATATTACTATAACTGTAGGTTTTGGCCATTGAGGCTTAAGGAGGTCGATTTAAAGAAGCTTGGAACTCTTTCTCCAACCCTTGGTAGGTCCTCATGTTCGGGGATGCTATCTTTCATATTCTAGCTTACGTAATTTTTTAGTATTTTTAAGAATATGCTATTTACATTATGTTCTTTGGATTCTTTTGTATTAAGGGCTATATGACATATTGACAATTATTGGCTAAGTCCTGATTTGCACTCACAGATGGTTTCTATATATGTGAGACCATTTTAGAATATCGTATATATTTATAAATCTTAAGTATGAAGTCTAAGTATTCTTCATTAGTATATTAAATGTTTTAAATATTTCCGTAAATTTAATTGCATGATTGTAATGAAAGCTATGAATAGTCTTGTCTGCGACCTCTAAGAGATTAACGACGCCAGCATCCGGGGTGCAGATTTTAGGTGTGACAAACTTGGTATTAGAGCATGACGTTAAATATCCTTAGGGTCAATGTCTCACTAAACCACGTTACCTAGTGTCTTGTTCATGGTTGTGAAGCGTGCCACAATTATGGATGAGAAGCTATGTGATGATTAGGAAACTTCTTTTTTGATACTCCTATATCGTGCCTTTATAGTTTTGACACTGTGTCTTTTAGCATCTAATCCCTTTCTTGTAGCGGGCGTGTCCGAAGATCTTGAAGAGGAATGTCGTGCAGCCATTTTTCACGACAATATGGATCTTTCGAGGATAATGGTTCATTCTCAACAAGTTGAGGAAAGTCGTCTAAGGAAGAGGAATAGGGAAGCTAATAGGGCAAATTCGTTTGAAAGTGGTTATTCTAAAAGTAGGCTTGATGTGCAAGACAAGTCTAAGTTTAAGAAAAGGTTTAAAAATCAAGTTTCTTCTAGTTTCTCTGAGAATCGCGATTATAGAGGTTCTAATCCTAAACCTCAAGAGGGGAGAAATGTTGATCCACCAAAAGAGAGACCAAGTTGTGGTATGAAACATGTGGTGAATGTCTTGTTGGGACTAATAGTTTCTATGGTTGTGGCAAAAGTTTCCATATGGTGAGAGATTGTCCTAATGTGAGAAGTCAAGGTAAGGTAATAACCAAGCACAACCAAGTGGTCCTAATTCTGAAGCTACAAAAAGGAACCATTTCTATGAACTTAAGGCTAGGGGTGAACAAGAAATATCTCCGGACGTTGTGACAGGTATGTTATAAGTTTCTCAGTTAATGTTTGTGCTTTCCTTGACCTAGGCGCTACTCTTTATTTCGTTACACCTTTGGTATCTAGGAAGTTTGATGTACTTCCCAATGTTTTGGTTGAACCAATGTTAAAATGGAAAGGGGGAAAATTTCATGCTAAGGAGTCAAATTAATTCATGTTCAAAGGCTTGTAAGATGATATCCAAGGGTTGTTTATACCATGTGGTGAGGATAAAAGAAGTTTTTTTTCCAAGCGTACTGAATCCAAGAAAACGGAAACTAGGGTTGTTCCCAATGATATTGTTAAATGTTAATCTCCCTAGTTCTCCCTATTTCCAATATTAGTAGTATGTATAATGCTCAAGATTTCAGTAAGAAAGTAAGAAAGAAAGAAGAAGAAATGTATGTTCAAAGTGAACTAAGTAAGCAAAGCATGAGAATGTCAAATCCTCGGTGTTTGATAAGAATGAAGTTTTAACAATTATTGGTTTATGCCAATATTGGAGTATGAATATATGCCCCAAGAACTCTATATCATGCAAATAATCAAAGAATGGGCATAGCCAATAAAGATTGGTTTATAAATACTTCATGCCCAATTTAACAAGAATGAAAAATTTAACTTGTTTACCAAATAGGTGCATGTTTTTTTAAAAGATAGTACCAACTAGGGTTTTAAGAAGAATTTTTCATACTCTATTCTCTCACTTATGTGAAACTTGTACACATATGTTTTCTTGAGATTTTGCTGTTTTAATGTTATCTTGAGAAGATTGATAGCATGGTAACTCTTTGATGCATTTTGAGCTCATGATAAGGTTGAGAAGGAAATTCCTCACTATGTGTTATGAATATGTATCTCTTACATGTTTCTGCATCATGAATTGAGTGCTAAGTGTAACGATATGTCATGTGCTGGTTATGCGTCTAGTATTGAGTCTTATTCCTACCCTCCAAAAGATTTTAGTGTCACTCGGGGATGAATGCTCCTAAGGGGGGATAATGTAACACTCCGAAAATTCCATGACTTAGACTAGAGCTTAATCTATTTAATAATGCTTAAAATGATGTTCCCATAAAATGTACTTGTCTAGTGAAGAGTCTATTAGGTTTTAAGAATATGTATTGAGATACATAGGCATCCCATTGTCCAATATTAGTAATATTGGGCATGTTAGAGAATATTGGTTTAAGGGTGTTAGCCAATTTCTATGTATACATAGGTAAACGAAAATACACTTTGGTTCAAATGCCGCAATCCAAGCTTGTTTAGGAATTGTACTTGCAATGAAGACCTTAAAGATACATTTTTTCCTTTATAGCTCACACACATTGGGTACGAGGCATCAAAGTGTCAAGCCTAGGTACCGTATCATATAACCATTTTAATATGATCATGTAGATTAAGCAGTGCCCAAGGATATAGTGAGGATCCTTGGGACAAAAAGAAGGACACAACAACACATGTGCAAGCACATGTGCTGCCGGCTGAGAGACAAGAAACCAAGCCCAGCCGAATTCGGTTAGGGAGGTTAGGGGGCAGGCGCGCGGCGGTCCAAGCCATATGGGGCCTATATTCCTAAACAGTCCTAGGCTATAAATAACTTACCTAACTAACTAACTAACCTAGGATTAACTAAAGTAAACTAACTAGTGTACCCAACAACCTAAGACCTAACCGGGTGACACTAGACGAGTAACTAACTAAAGAAACATCCTAGTACCTAACCAACGATGGTCCAAATAGGTTGGTTATGGTCCTAACGACTTAGGGGGTACTTTAGTAATTACCCTAGATAACTTAATTAATTAAATTAGCAACTTAATTAATCAATTAAAAATCCTAGTCAAACCCGAGACCCTTAGTCAAATGTTCTCCTAGTTGTAGTCAATTTAGGAGGGGTGTTTTAGGTAATTTAAATGGAGGGTCTTTAGGTTAACTCTTAGGAAGTTTATATATTGATATAAGGACAGTTTTAGATTACTTTTACACGTCCCAAACCAGATCAAAACGAAATTACATTTTCACTCAAGAAACTCTCTCTTTTCCAAATTCCATTGAAGAACAAGAAAAGCTTAAGGAAGAAGATGAAGGTTTTGAAGTTTCCAATCACATTTTCGTGGATTCTTCATATATAAGGTATGGGTTTTTCACTCTTGGGATTCCTTTCCCAAAGAGGTCCTTTAAAGATAAGTTTTTCAAAAACTTTGAATACTAGGGTTTTTACTCTACAAAACAAATTTTCTTCCTAACCCTAGATTTATGTTTTTCAATGAAAAGTAAACATTTTCTATATTCAATTTCGCACGAATTGTTGAGTAATTGACTGATAATGTTTGAATGTTGTGTGATACATGATCTTTTTGTATGTGATGGTTTCGAATGGGTTGTTTGTAGTGTTTGATAACGTGAAAACGTTAGGGTTAGAATTTAAGGTTTGATCGAACCCTTTAATGACCCGTTTACCATATCATATGCTATGTATTTATCTTGTACATGATTTTATGATTTTATCTTAATTATTTTATTGAGTATTTTACTATGTTTGATTATGAATATCACATGATGAATAAGGTTCTTGGAAACAAGATGTGAGTCTTCTAAAATTGTGATTACTCTAAGATGTTTATGTTAGCCTATAAGTTGTGATGCTATGTTATGAAAAGTATGTTAGATGTGGCTATGTGAATATGTTGGCTATGAAGATGTTAATTGTGAGATCATGATAAGAACAAGAATATGCAAGTTTATGATATCCCTTATATGCTTTACACAAGGTGATTATGTTATTCCAATTTCATATAAGAAAGGTTATGATGAAAGAACAATTTTCATCTAATCTAAAAGAGCTCATGATCATGTTATATAGGAAGATAATCTCATATGACCTATGCTAAGTTTTTGATAAAAGACAAATTAATGGTTATTTCAAGAAAAGGGATTTAAGCTAAGCACCGATGAACTAGATATGGGAAGTATCCCTTGCCTAGGGGAAGGTAGTTTCACAATGATTCGAATGAGATTGAGACTGCTATGCAATGTGGAAATGTTGGTCCCTAATACATCTCCTAGTTCTTGAACTATGTTGCCACCATAGGATACTAGCTAGTGGATCCACCTAGAAAGTTATGTCATGTTAGGTTCTACTTTGGCCGGTAGACCACCTCTTTCCGCTGTGGGGAAGACAATAGATTCCATGTTTATCTCACATGGTCTATCTTGGTTAATGTGTATGTTCCCTCAAAGTAAAATAAAATACAAGTAAATAAACATTGACTAGGGTGACTTGAGGAGTTTTCTTAGTATAGGTAGTGGTATGGGACGCTGCCTTGACATTGCACAAGTTGACTCTAAGGGAAGTCCTAGGAGATTGTTTTTAAGTAATATGATGGTATGAAAGGTATATGCTTATGATATATGATGTTACTCTTACATGAATATTGATCTCTATGATGAATATGTTTATTTGGTTATATTACTATATGAAGTTATGACTAATTATGTTACAAGTTATATGTAGCAAAGTGATGGTCTCCTGTGTTATCTACTTGGTTGTGTGGGGTTATGGTGCTTCACATGACCATTGCACTTGTAGTTTGGAGATGTGATCATTGGCAAGTGTTTTTCATGTTGAGTTATGTGATTGATTGAATATGAAATGTTAACATGACTATGATAATATGTCTTTAATTATGATCATGTTTTATGTCAATAAAATCCTTAACTTATATATGATATATGGTATGAGCATTGATGATTTTTATATGGCTTAGCATGTTTTCTAACGATATGATTAATGATTCATTTTCATGCATGTCCTTATGTGTTATGTGCATATACCCATGCTAAGTACATGTGGCGTAGTAATCCCATTACTTTATATTACTACAACTATAGGTTCCGTCCATTGAAGCTTAAGGATGTCGATTTGAAGAAGCTTGGAACTCTTTCTCCAATTCTTGGTAGGTCCTCATGTTTGGGGATGCTATCTTTCATATTTTAGCTTGCATAAATATTTGATAGTTTTAAGAACACTCTATTTCCATTATGTTCTTTGGATTCTTTTGTAGTAAGGCCTATATAGCATATTGACTATTATTGGCTAAGTATAGATTTGCACTCTTTGATGGTTTCTATATAGGTGAGATAGTTTTAGAATATAGTATGTTCTTATAAATCCTCAGTATGAAGTCTCAGTATACTTCATTAGTATATTAAAAGTTTTAAATAATTTCGCAAATTTAACTGTATGATTGTGATGAAAGCTAAGAAGAGCCTTGTCTGCACCTCTGAGAGGTTAATGACGGCGGTCGCATCCGCGGCACAGATTCTAGGTGTGACATCATGATGAGAGATGTTGTATCCAATGTACCTCTTGAGACAAGTGCTCTTCGTTAGTTGACATGAGCTAGTTAGAAACAATATGCTTATCCCTTAACTATGCTCCCGAATAGGTTTAGCAAGTTGAGATCAATGTAATGGCTAAATAAGAATTACTCTACCTTACGAAAGTGGGGATCTCTAATCTTTTAGGGGTTAATACCGGGATTTTATGTCTAGATTTCATGGTCTATGTTGGTAAAGCTACCCCCCACAAATGAATGTAATGAGCTAAGTCTTCTTAAAGGTGTACTACTTAGGGAAGGTGGTGGAATGGGACGTCATCAAAACATTGCACAAGTAGACATTTGGAGGGATTCTTTGTGTGTCCTTATTCGAAAATGTATGAATGAGTTACTATATGATGTTAATGAAGTAAGTTGACTTTATGTATAATGTCAATGAAGCATGCCGATCTTATGTCTAAGGTGATGAAAGTTCTGTAAATGATTGAATATTATGTACCTAATATAGGGTTATTCCTAAGGAGCACTAAGGTGGGAATAGTAGTATGGGATGCTACTTTCACATTTCACTAGTGCAATCTTGGAGGATGATCTTTATGTGAAGTTCCTAAATGCATGTATGTTTCATCTAGTGTCTTTAGTATTAGATGATGACTTCTTGATTGAAATGAAACATGCTTATCTTTGGTAGTCTTAAGTATCACTTAGGTATGTATTGAAGAGGTTGTATAGGCGGTCGCTTCATATCTTGCCTAGGTTAGTCTAAGGATAACTTTGGATAGAAAGGTCTAAAGAAATAATTAATTTCTTAATAATCGTGTCTAAATGTTAATATTATGTAAGTGTTACCTTGTATGTGAAATGATGAGTTGTAATATGCTTTGTAAACTTGATTCATGAAAGTTTTACTAAAATAGCATGAAAGGTATTTTCAAGTAAAATGTCCTTTTAATGACCAAGGATCAACCCCTAAAAGTAACATGGTGTACTTTGCCTGGCGAAGTTTTTATACAATCCCATAGTTATCATTCATCGCATTATCATAGGTAGATTTAGCGGAAAATTTAGAACTTTTCATGCACATCCTATGCTAGAAACATCACTTCCATTATATATAAAATATCATATTTACATAGTTATGCTAATTCTCTTTGAAAACTTAGACTCAACATTATTAGAATACTTTGGGGACATAAACCTTGTACATAAAACATAAATAACTACAACAAAACTTTACAGTAAGACATGACTTAGGAAATCCTTTGACTTAAGGATTCCTTTCCTTGAGTTTTCGAATCAAATATAAAGCTCTTAACCTTACAAACATCCTTTAAGAATCCATAATCCACACTTTGTGTGTAAAGGCAAAGAAGAATGGATTTAGTACAAGAATGCACTAAGTATGATAACCATGCATTTAAAAAGGGACATTTTACTTGAAACCATGCATCATGCCTTTTTGTGAAAACATTGTAAAACTAAATTCAATAATCATCATTCGATTCAAATACTTCATATAGCCATATTCAGTAGGCATAACATCACATAAAATCATACTTTGCATTTAAGTCATATTAGGAACCACTTTACAGTAAGCTTAGTTCAAATCACAGTAAGCATATCTCTTTTATAGTAAGCCCCTTTTTAATCATTTCCTTGACTTCCCTAGTAACCATCTAGTGATAATTGGTTCAGTGCATCACCTTAAGGCGATAAAGTAGTCATACATATAACTTTCTTAATCAACACATACATTCATAGAAGAATTGTACATCACAGAAACATTTAAGTTAAGACCCTAATGACATTACAGTAAGCCCTAGTCAATCTACACATATATAAACTTCACCTCATATAGACCATTATAAGACCTTAATCACAATCCCAATCTAAGTCTACTAGTGCAATGTACATGTGAAGCCCCATAACCTCACACAAACTTAGTAAACCTATCAAAAGACCACAAGCATCGTAGTTCACTTCATACATCAACATGGCAAGTATATAATCTTCATATAAACCAAACAATACCTTCATCATATAGTGACTAAAACCAATACTATGAATATAAGGTAAGAGCACATTATGTAGAATCATTAGGACTCATATCATGCATTTCATCACGATAAGTAGACAAGACTATTATGTCATGCATGAGGAGATAAACATAAACACAGACATAAGAACACCTCCCTACAACTCCCTTCAAGAGATATTTTTGCAATGCATAGGTAAAGTCCCGTACCCTTACCTACACTAAGTTACTTCCCTTAGGTTATCCTAGTTATGGTCCTACTTCCATTGTCCATTTTACTTTAGCCAAGATATAGCCTTAACCGACACAAAGATCACGGGTGATACATGGAATTCGGTGTTGTAGAGCCTTACACCAAGGGAAGGTGCTCTACCTTGCCAAAGTAGAACATCAACTCATGCTAGCATATTAGGTGAGATATCACTTACTAGATCCTATTGGCAAGCATAGTTTATGGAAATTGGAGGTATAAACAGAAACCCTCTTTATGTCTATTGAGGAATTGTAGATATCCATTTATTGAAATATGACTCTATGACCTTTGGGCTATGAGGCTAACAACCTCATTTTAATACCTCTAAAATGACTTAGGTTTAACTAGAGCGTAACGCTTGTGTCTTAATATTTTAAAGTACATAAATGATTTAACATGATCTTAAGAGGCAGTGGTTAAAGTTTCATGAATCTTGGAGGTCAAACGTCCAAGAACGTCCATGATGTTCGAAAGGTTTGCTTTGAAACGACCTTGTGTATCTTAGTATGTTTCATCGAGTTTTTCGTGTTTGTTTTGGATGAAATTGATGTGAGATGTCCTTATATCGTAGAAAAACATATTAGGGTTGGAAATGTGCGGGAAAATATCCCCATGGACCACCCAAGGGTCCTTGAGGAAGGAACCAACATATAGCCAAAAAGATGTCAAAATCAGCCTCACAAATAGTTTGCAATCGACGCCAGTAGGTCAGTCGATGCCCCGTAGGTGGAGGGCGTAGTGTGACAATTAGGCTGGTGGACTTTGCCTTATTTTGTCAAGCGTGTGACCCACACCACGGACCAGAAGGACGGTCCATTGGTTGGGTTACGAGGCGTCAATGGGCAGGCATAGGTAAAGTCTGCAATTTCGCAGCTTGACAATAAAGTGAAGGGATGAAGTGGTAATTTCACCCCACGTCAAAATAAGTGTTTGGGAGGTTTACTAAGGCTAGTATATGTAATTTAAGTATCTTTAAAAGTCCTAAACACCTAGATGAATTGATTATTCTAAATCAAAACTCAAATTGTCTAAGAAATTCTCTAGAACTCTATTGGAGCCAAAACTCAAGATAGAGCTTGGAATGAAGATTTCTTTAGTGATTCTTCATCAAATTCGTTATATATCATCAATTAATGTATGACCTTCATCCTTGAATATCTTTTCTTCAAGGATCCAATCTTCAAAGTGATTTCTAAAGTCTTTCAACGATGAACTTGTCCAATTTTGTAATATATCCATGGGTTATTGCATTAAAGTAATCATTGAATATTCATTGAATTGTTGTTAATTAGATGATATTAACTAAAAAAATCTATGAACCCATGTAATTCATGAACCCTAGATTTGAGTACTTTGTGGATGAATTGATTATGTCTTAACATCAATAGAATGGTTGTGTAGTTTCAATACGGCTATTGAATATTGACAGAATCATGTTAGTATTGTTAATACGCTGCCCAAATTCATAAATCTATGTTGAATTTCCAATGGTTCGTTTTCTATTTTAATTGTTGAATTGAATTGGTGATCTTTGCCATGGGTAAGGGCCTTTGAGTACTGTGTTGGATGATTTAGATATTGACTGAAGTGGTGAGAATGGATTGGCGGTAGGCTAACCTAATTCTATTTATTTTTATTTATTTTAAGTCTTGAATTATTTTGTGATTGGTATTGTCCACTTATGGTGGCGGTGCTATGTGCTTTACTTGTGAATTATGTGGTGTCGTCGACGTTACTTTATGAATTATGATGATCATGGCCTTGTTGACATTAATTGATATATTATGATGATTTTCGTAGTGATTTATGTGAAGTATGATCATATCTATCAACTTGTGAGTAATGTGAAAGTATGTGTTCTTCTATTGACATTAGGTGATCATGTTACACTATGATATGTCCTCATGTGTGTAATCTTAGGCTTGATGCAGGTTTATTCCTACTTGGTTATGTGATTCTTAAATGGTTATATTGATGATATTTTAGTAGTGAATAGGGGGACCTATAGATGCTGCTGGTTATGTCTATGTGCTTCTAGAATGATATGCTATATGTGAAGTATGTGTGTGTTTTGTTTTGGTAGACTTGTGTACCTTACTTTATACATGAATAATGTGAATATGACTTCTTGACTAAGTATGCTAAAGTCTCTTAGTCTTGTATGTGTGATTAGTATGTGACCTTGAACATTGATAAGAAGGTCCTTTATATGGAACCTTCATCCTAGATGTAAGGTTAAGATAACCTTGAAGTTGAAAGTCGTATGGTATCCTTCTTGTGTAAATGGTGGACTTAATTTTGATTGGATGGAACGACATGAAATCATCCTTAGGAAAATAATTGAGCTATCCTCTTGACCTTTGTAAGGCAACCCTAGGGGACCTTTTTGGTAAGGTGTAATGTGATTGGGTTGTGAACTTGATATGGAACCTTTTCATGTACTCCTTTATATGAATTACTCTATGAGAACAAAGCCTATCACCGAGTGAGAATAGTTAGAGGATTTTGTGTATTTGAAATATGAGAATGGAGAACAAAGAAACCCTTCATATTCCTTAACCATGTTCCTACATCGGATGTGTCCAAGTTCTGCCATTCGCAAGTAGAACACCCTCCATATGAGTAGGTTATAACTTTTGATTCCATGCCTAGCTACCATGGTCTATGTCGGTTATTGCCTATCCTCATCATATGGGATACCTACTAGTATTTGAGAAATGATATGATGTTTAGGTGGTGGTATGGAACACTATCTAGACATTGCACAATTAGGCTTTGAAGATGTTCGTGAGTGAGTCCCTAGGTCTTCTCCAATACCATTGCTTGAATGTCCTTATGTGTTGAATATATCTTCAATGAACTAATAAAGAGAATGATTTAAGTTGGAAAGTATCTTAATGAATAAGTACTTACCCGGAGTAGGTTAAGGGTTGCTTACTTAAGGTGGAAGGGGGCATATGAATGGTCACTTCATGTATTACCTAGGAAAGTCTTAAGAATGACTCTAGATAGGGAACATAACTTGAGTAAGAAGACATGCTCGAAACTATTTAGGTAAGCTTGGAGAGGGTGTATGGGAGATCTCTTCTTGCATTACTTAATTAAGTGTTTTGATAACCTTTGGGAAGAGAATATAATATACATATGTATTGTAATATGTGAAGTTAGAATGATCTTATCCTAGGTAGTCTAAAACATCTCTTAGGTGTATGTAAAGGGATTGTATGGGCGGTCGCTTCATAACTCACTCATGTGAACCTTAGAATTACCTATGATAGGAGGATCTCATATTATGTACTTTGGATATACTTTGATGCTATATTGTGATATGTGAATTTTAGATGAACTTACAATTAAGTCACTGTAACCTTACTCTAACATGTATGCAAATTAAGTATATATTGTAATGTCTTATTATTGTGTTGTTTGCTGTTTAAATGTGATTCTTATGCTTATACTATGAAGTTTTAATCAAAAACAGCATATTTCCAATAAATGTCCATTTCATGCTTTAAGTCATACTTAGTACATGTATTTTTATTAATTCCATACATTTTCTTATATCTAAAGGTGTAGGTGGAAGGTGAGAAGGTGTCTTGAAGCAACGATTGGAATACAGTAATCGTTAAATAAAAATTGAAGTATATCCTCACTTGACTCGAGGGCATAATCGTCTTTAGATTTCTTTTGATTCAAAGTATTATAATAGACTAAGTATTTCTATGTTCGTATTGTATGGGACGTGTCCCAAGTATTCTTGAATCTAAGATTGACATATGTTGAGACTTAGTATTTTTCTATGATTTTCATAGGAAAGATGTTTTAAGATATTTCGTGTGAAAAGCTTTAATTTTGCACTACTTTTTTTACATGTATGCAATGAATGATGTCAAAGGGATTGTACAAGACCTCCGAGAGGTCAAGTACGCCATGGTGCACTACGAGAGTGACATATCTTCTAGAGTTTGCTCTTGGGGTGTGAAACTCGTGAGGAATATGGTGAACAAACCTTCCTACAATTGGAATGAACACCCCTCATCTTCAAGTTCACTCGGTGCTAAGCTAAGTTCTCTTTATTGAAAGCCATTCTTATTCATTAAATTATAAAAATAGGCTTTAGGAGTTTGAATCCCAATATGCTTATCTCATAGGTCATAGATGAGAGTTCATCAACCTAAATCAAGTGAGAAAACCTTTCACATGGACATAGCATATGTAAAGCACCACCTAGTTTAGGGTATACTTGAGAACAACTTTCAAGGTCCCTCTATTAACTAGATCATCTTACATGCATAATGGAAATGTTTTCATGTGGGTGTGTATGCATAGATGTGAGAAAACCTTTCACATAAACACCCTTAGACCACACATGTTCATACTTCATTTCCTTTATGCATAAGACATGTTCATAGCTTAATAATGCATTCATATTCATGTACATATAGAATCACCCTCGGAACTATCCCATCAAGGCACACATGTGCAATGCATAGAAAAAATCCCATACCCTTGCCCATACTAGAACACCTATGAAGTCATCCTAGTAAAGAAATACATAACATGTTTCATAGACATACATTATACATGCATCGTAGTAGACACAAGTGCATATGAAAATACCTTTTTAATTAGACACCATGAACCTATACTACTCATAAGCACGCATGAAGTGTGAGTGTGTGTAAATTGGTCAACATGATCACATAATGTCTATCAACTACCCATTGAGGAAAAAACCCTCTTAGAACCACAAACATTCAAGCATAGAACACACAACACATAATAGCATAGGAGACAAGATAACTACAACACTTGCATTCAAGACTCCTAACCATAGCTAATCGCACATTCATATAGGGGTGCATAGGTAAGGGGTCATTAACAATTTGTAGATCATCAATGACAGAACCTAAACAAACCCAAACAAATTCATTCACATACATATTACATTAGCAGTAAAATGTAGATCACAACTAGAATGAAAACTAGGCATAAGCTTCACATTTGGTGATCATCACACCAAACATTAAAAATACAATTTCCTTCAAGGACATGATCAAATCACATTCATAACGAAAATAAAGTAAACACCGCCCCCATAAGTGAACCATACCACATATTGCCATACAAGGCCAAATCTATCCACATTACTATAGAAAAGTAGTGGAATATAGATGTCTTAAAAATTCATCAACCTTTGATCATCATTGATCAATACTCACAATAAATCAATATTACCAATATAGGGCAGAAGATAAATGTATCTTAACATGGACGAAATAGTGCATAAACCACAAAAAGATCATGATACTAACATGTACAATACATCACCAATCCAATAGAGAGTAGAGAGACATAGATCACTTACAACTCCCCCTTGATTTGATCATCAATGATAAATACTCAAAATTCATAAACAATCCAAATATATGTCAGTCGATAAATATATCACAACCTAAACGAAATAATGCTTTGTCTACCCTAGCATTGAGACCACATCATGTACATTACATTATCAATCTATAGAGGATTGAAGAACCTAGATTAATCCTTACCAATTAATCAAACATCTATTCACATTCTATTTATTACACCTAAACCATAATGACATTACATTATAGGCAGTATCTAAGTAAATTCATCACAATTGAATGTCATAACAATCATTCTAGCATCAAGATCACAAGATACTACATCATAGGCTAAATCGTGATTGAGAGGGATCATGGGTTCATCATGGAATTGAATTGAAAATCACATTAAATCAGTAGCTAATCATCAATTCATTAACATTAGCTTTTGAAATCGTTTTGACAAGGAACCAATGGCTAGATTGGAAGATAGACAATTTGATCACAATTTCTCTTTTAAAAGCATTGAAAGCTCTGTCTAGATGAATGGATATCTAAAGATGAAGGATCATCATACCTTATTGTATAAAAAAACATGAAAAAATTTGATGAATAAATAACCACCATCAAATCTTCAAGCTGTTCTTGAGCTTCATCTCCAATGGAGGTTTCTAGAGAGAGTTTGGTTTGGGAGGGAAAAGTCTAACTTGAAAAAAGAATTTTGGAATGGGTATTTTATATTAATAAACAACTCAATAAACCCAAATATATCTAAATAAACCACCTTGGGTCATTTTATTACATGGTGTGAATTTCCCATTCACCCCTTTAATAAAATAGTACGCGTGGTAGTTAACACATGCTGCATTGACGACCACCGTCGATGCCCAGTAGGTTCAACGACGGACCATACTGTTGTCCACCGTTTGGGTATGAGGATTGTCAATTGGCTTTATCCGTAACCAGGCTAAGTCTCGAATGAATCCTCCCCATTGACAGGGTTTAGGTGCACCTACGAGGCGTCATTCTTGACCGTCGGTTGACATTGCCAAGGCAGTGCTTGGGGTACTCCTTGAGGGCATTTTGCTGGGCCCTTGGGAAGTCGTACTAAGACGTTTCAAACTTAAATTAACACATTAACATTTCAAGGACCTTCTATATCGTATTCAGCAAAAAAAACACGTAAAACATGTCAAGACACACCAAGACATACACGCACGTCTCAAGGGCTAAATTTCGAACATCTTGGTTGTTTGACTTTTAAATGATTTCAAATGAATAATTCATGTTTCAAAACACTCAGTAAACATATTAAAAAGCTTATTAGGATCAATTGAGTCTCTAGACACCTTAATTCATTTTGGGAATCTTACAATATTCCCCACTTGGGATATTCGTCCTCAAATGACATTTCGGACATTTTTAAAAACATCGAGGACTTAAATGAATCATAGAAAAGCTCACAATATTCATATCATGATCACATAGAAGTCAATGCAACAAACTTATAAGGAACATAACTTCAAACCAATTTAGCACTTAATGCAACCCAAGAACGCAAAACCTTTATTCACTCATTCTTATATGAATCAAACACACATACTCTTGTCATGTTCATAGGAGGAACATCCTTATCCTAACCATGAAGTTGTATTTAAATTTCAATTTATTAAGAGCTCATCATGAAACAACGTTCAAGTTACACTTAGGAAGATTCAACAACTTATACTAGAGTCAAGTAAACAAACAATGGAATCGTATTAGTTAGGCATACTGCCATGAGGGTCATACTCAACCTTACCATGGTTAGTAATTTTTAGGGATGAACTCCTCAAAACACATACAAGTCTCACGAGTTCACACCCATGAAAGGCACAAAGGTCAATTCATTTTAGATGAGAAATTTTCAACCTTTTAAATCAGATCATGTTCATATTTCCTTCCTAGTGAAGTTAAAATGGTAATCACACCACACACATTACAAAAAGAGGAAGTCATTTCACAAAATTTAAATTTCTAGGAGGACAATAGATTCTATAAACATGCATCATTTAGAGAAATTCTTGCAATTTATAGGAACACACAAGGACACTAGCTAGACATGCCTTCACTTTGCAAGAGTGAGCCTACAATCATGCTTTCCAAACCATAAAAGTTACATAATTTTCAAGATACTCATCATTTTCATTTCAAGGAGACTCAAAATTTTCATTATGAGGATAAATAATACACATTAACAGTAACTTCAGACTTGTTTCTTACCTTATCTCATGATGTTAAATGCACAACTAACATAACAAGATGCACAATCAACATGAGAAATCATGAATTTGATAAAAAAATCCTCTTTCATGCAATTTAAAATCTTAAAAAAACATGCTTAACATAGTATCGATTAACACATACAAAACATACGTAGAACATGCACCACATACTTTTATGCAAGACTCCTATCATGAACTAGTTTCTAGGAAAATTTTTGTCTCAAGCTCAAGTAAGAAAAGAAGGCCAAGATAGAAATATCTATCACCTTGCTACTCCGTCACCATCCCCCACTTAGGTAAACCCATTTAAGAGCAACTTAACCCAACCATCATCATTCCTCTAGGCCTAACACCCAAAAAAATTTATAACATTAGGTCATACTACTCAACTACATAATGTCTCAACTATACCATTAAAACCAAGGGTCATAAAACTTTAGGGGGTAGCAATAGAGGATATGTCGCCATGAGGTCTCTTTTTTTTTCTTTCAAAATCAAGGTAAGTTAACATCTAGGTCAATCCAACCCACATTATCGCCCTACAAGTTAAAAACACTACCCTCCCTTCTAGGATCAAGTTTATACAAAAGACTCCAATCCATACAAGACAACTATGAAGTATTTAACATATACCAAAGCATCAATGAAACATTTCACATATACAAGGACAACATTGAACACTTAAACCTATATACAGGTAACATATATTTCTAGCCATTTACCACACTTCTTTAAGGTATTCAACCCTACACCATATCATAAGACTATCATCATGCCAAACCATATAGAAACTCATAATCCTAGATAGGAACTCAATTCAATTATGACCACTTTTAACAAGTCATAACCAAATCATAAAATAAATCTTCACATAACATGTCATTTAAACTGAATAACATATTAGACATAAATGGCATGATATCAACATATATCAAGGTTCACCTTCACACATAATAATATAACCACAAAACCAAGATAATCATCAAAACTCACCTTTTCTTCCTCAAGCATAGAGGTACCATCTCATCCAAACAATCACATCTAAAAGACCACCGGATAAGAAAACATAACAGAGAGATCTTATAGAGTTAACTTCTTTGGCACGATATGAGGATAATGAAGAAAGGAAACTCTATCGTCCTATAACCTCTCGTTCATAGATGTGTCACGACTCACCACCGATGATTGAGACTGTACTAAACGTGGCAATATGAGACATTTGATCCTAAAAACACTTTTATAAACTCATGCTCTGATACCACATTTGTCACGATCAGGGAGAACCCCCAAGAAGTAACATCGCGCACTTGACCTCTTGGAGATCTTATACAAGCCCATAGTTATCATTCATAGCATTATCCTAGGTAAATTTAAAAGAATATTTAAAACTTTTAATAACATATAATATAATAGAAATATCACTTCCATTATATATTAAATATAATATTTAAAAAGTTACACTCTAAGTCTCTTTGCCAACATATACTTAACATCAGTCGAATACTTTAGGGACATAACCCTTATTCTCAGAATATAACTAAACTTGTATAAAACTTTACAGTAAGACATGACTTAGGAAATCCTTGGACATAAGGATTCCTTTCCTTGAGATTGGGAATCACATATGAAGCTCTTAACCTTAGAGACACTTTTTAAGCATCCATAGCCTGCACTTCGTGTAAAAAGGTAAAGAGGAACGGAGTTAGTACAAGAATGCACTAAGATGAACTATGAAAAAACATGCATTTAAAAAGGGACAAATTAATTGAAACCATACATCATGCCTTTTTGTGAAAACTTTATAAAACTTAATGCAATAAGTATCATACAATTCACATACTTCATATAGGCATATTCAACAGGCACAATATCACTTAAAATCATACTTTGCATTTAAGGCATATTAGGCACCACTTTATAGTAAGCTTAGTCCAAATAATAGTAAGCACATCTCTTTTAGAGTAAGCCCCTTTTTATTTATTTCCTTGACTTCCCAAGAAACCCACTAGTGCTAATTGGTGCAAGCGAACCCATAAGGGAACAAAGTACTCATATATATGACTTTCCTAATTCAACACATGCATTTATAGAAGTACAGTACATCACAGACACATTTAAGTTAAGACCCTAATGACATTACAGTAAGCCCTAGACAATTTGCACTTATACTAACTTCACTTCACATAGACCATTAGAAGTCCTTACTCACAATCCCAATCTAATTCGACTAGTGCAATATACATGTGAATCCCCATAACCTCACACACACTTAGAAAACCTATCAACATATCACAAGCACCATAATTCACTTCATACATCAAAATGGCAAGTATAGACTTCTAATAAACCTAAAAATTGATATGATATGTAATGCTTAATGTGTCTAGAATGCCTATGATTACACCGGGTTCACACAGATTGATACGCGTAGAACCAAACCTCTCAACTTCGCAACAACAAAGCAAACTAACTTGGTGAGTTATTTAAGCTAGTAAAGTTTGGATCCAGCCATATAGGTCACCCGACTATATGAAGTTTTATCAGGATGAGTCTTTACCGAATTTAAAAAGGGAAAATCTTAAGTTTGGAGGGTCTAGGGGTAAAATGGTCTTTTTCTAGGCTAATCATAGTATTTTAATTATACTAAAATAATGAATGATTTATTAAATTAGAATGGTGGAGGGGCATTTTGGGGAGAAAGGGCCAAAATTGGCCTTTGAGCAAAATCTTGCTCAACCCAGGTTCGAACCTAGGTGGGAGCAATGATTTAATTTGATTATTTAAATTGATGAATTAATTTAATAAATTAATTATTAATGTCTGATTTAATAAAAAGGAAAAATTAGATTTTTTGTTATAAACAATTTATATTATAATGAATGTCTAATTATGTGGAGTCCTTGTAGGATATGATTGGGAATCCTACTTGGGGACCAAGTAAGATTTTCCCTATAAATAAAGGGTTTTCCTTCATTGTAAATAAGATTTGTGAAAGATCTACGAATCCTGAATATACTTCAAGAGAAATTAGAAGTCTTTTCTCTTCTCCCTACTTTCTTCTTCTTCTAAATTTATATAGTTTCATAACATTTAAATATTAATTATTATTTATTAATTATTTAACCTTATTTGAATAAGTCTTGCCTAAAGTCCTAGCCCTAAGGAAACACTCTCTCTCACATCTATCCACTCTCACGTTTATCTCCCTCTCTTCAACACTCTCTTTCACGTTCTCTCTGTTTAACAAAATAGAAACCAAAAATAAGAATAATAACAAAAACTGAAGTTATTCATACTTGAAGAACTTACACGCAAATAACTAACGAACAAGGCATTCCGAAAACGTAAAGCAAAACGTTATATTGTCATCGGGTAAGGTGTGAGATTCGTTGGTGGAGTTCTGGTTGGGGGTGGATTTGGCAGCAAGTTGAAGTGTTGAACGACAAGAAATCAGCTATGGGTTTTCTTAATCTTGATCCCTTTCCCAAGAGACCCATTAGGCTCAGATGAATCTATTCGAAAACTAGGGTTTTTCCCTATGCATGTCCCTGGCACTAGCTCCATATGATCTTAGGTTGGTATAAATTCTGGTAGATAGTTTTAGATCTGGTTGCGATTACGTGTTTGAATGTATATTCGGAATTATATAGGAATGAATAAAATGTCTCCGAAAATGTGTGATATGTTGACTTGTAAGTGCACGTGTGTAATGTGACTTGGTCTCCTATAAGAGCATGAAATTTGGCATGATTAAATTATTGTATTTTACGTGTATGAATATGTTAATAACGTGATTTTCATATAATTTTAAGGTTGCTGAATTAAATAAAAATTCTTGATTTAATGTAATCTTGAAATGCACGTAAAGATCTCGCTAAAAACTACTTGAAATGTCGTAATGTTTAACGTGAAAGAGGGTGAGAAAATGGACTACAAAAAGTTGATTAAATTCTTGAAAATAACCATTAAAACTCACCTAAAAGGCACTAGATGTTACAAAAAAATTTATCCTAAAATCTAATATCTAAAAGTTGAGAAAATGGAATGAGGGTGAACAAATTTCCAGTATTCTGGAATTTTTTTTCTGGTCAGCTTACTGTAAAAAAAATTACGTTCTAAAATAATTTTTTAAATGCTTGAGGTCAGTGTGGATTGAACCCAAGTCCTCACCATATGCATGTCATAAAAATTTAAATAATAAAATGTGGTAAGGGGGATTCGAAATGGGGTAAAGCTTAGGTGAAAAGTTAGGGGGGAAATGAAAGAAATTGTAGTGAGGCGTATTGGGTTCCAACGCACAACCTCTTAGACATATACACGAGAGAGGAGAAGAATGAAGTAAAGAAACAAACAAAATGTGGTATGTGGGATTCGAACCCACAACCTCTTGGCAGAGTGAGAAGGTAAGGAGAAAATGTAAATTGAAATAAGGTGAGGTTTTGGGGATTCGAACCCACAACCTCTTGATTAGATGTGAGAGTTAGGAGAAAAATAAAAGAGGAAAAAAAGATGTAGTGAGTGGGGATTGAACCCACAACCCTTTGAATAGATGAGAGATTTAAGAGAAAATTAAAAGAGGAAAAATAAATGTGGTGAGTGGGGATTGAACCCACAACCTCTTGGATAGGTGAGAAAGTTAAGAGGTAAAGTAAAACAAAAAGAATGGGCTTGTGGGGGATTGATCCCACAACCTCCTTGCCTTAAACGAAAAAGAGAGGAGAAAAGGAAAGGAAAATATTATGGGAGTGATGGGGATCGAACTAGGGTCCCCCAAATCTTAATAATTCAATTATCAAGTTTACTTTAAGCTTAAGTGTTACTCAAGGGATTCGAAATCGGGTTCCCTTGCCCAATTCCATATTGACACATAAGTCTTACGTGACTAAATACTTATCAATGCTGCCCATAGGTATCAAATTGATACCTTGGCATACTTACAAGATGCATAAGTCTTGTGCTACATAATCTTGGGCAATATGAATTGCTTAAATGAACTATAAATGAAGCCTCATGGCTTTTTTGTGTGGACTCATAATTCCGTCATACGTTATAAAGAATGTGAACCTAAGATGTTATCTGATGAATGAAGAGACACCATAAGGGTTACGTAAGAGTGTGAAACACACTAAAAGGCCAAGTACATTGTCATATGATGAAAAGAACATTCACGTAAAGTGGTGAGTAATTAAAAATAGTTAATGTGCTAAAGTTAAAGAATGTGGTTACAACATGATAAGAGGCTAAAGAGAAAGGTGAGAGGAATCTCAAATGAGCCTAATTAAATGTCACCAATATGAACTCACCAATAAGAGTGTAAAGTTAATGAAGAGACCAGTCTGTATGACAACTCTAATTAAAGTATTGAAGTTAATGAATACTTACTACTAATGATGAGATGAGAAATCATATAATGATCTATGATGTCCTCATTCTAGAAGACAACTTCCATGATGTATGAGTTGAATGTAATGAAACATTCTATTGAGAACCAATAGGCTAGCTATGTGTTGTGATGCCTTCCTTCGGGAAGGGCGGAGGTTCACGTAAATCACATAAGATGAGACTGAGCGGCATGGCGGGTATGGGTCTCCTTATATCTCCTAGTCTTTGAACCTATACTGCCGATAGAGGGATCAAGCATGGTTTAAATCCCTATATACGCTAACATTTTTGGGTCAATTTGGCCGGTGATTCCACCTCTTTTAGATGTGGGGGAGACACTAGATTTCATGATGCTCACATGATCTATGTTGGTTAAGGTTAAAGTTCCCAAAGAAAGAATGAGGCCAGCCTCAAAGAAAACACATAATGAAATGAACGATACCAAAGGTGTTAGGATAGGATAATCAAGAAATAATGATATGAACTATGTGATATGATATGTGCAATATGTGATGTGCTGTTTGCAAAATTATAAGTATGATGATAAATGTTACTCTCATAGAATGACTTTCCTAATACAATTTTTGCAAGTCCACGGACTTGACTTTCCATAATTCATATTGTTAAGACAGAGCTCTTCTTAATCATGCTTGTCCTTGGTGTGTGCTTAGATATACTCATACATAGTAAAAGTTTTAACGAAGTCCATACAACACTATACTTTTAGGTGCAGGGATAGGCAGATGCTAGAGTTTACGATATGACGCTGAAGCTATCTGGACGTGGAGCACTCATCCGAACTTGGTAGGACCTCACGCTTTTGAGGAAGCTTGACCATTATATTCTAGATTAGATATAGGTTTGAGTTAGTAGAGTATGTTCCACTAGCGTTCCTTTCCCATTTTACTTCAAACATTGTATTGGTGCCATGTTGGCAAGCATACACTTAATGCAATATTGAACTATTTCTTTCATTTGATGATCTTAATATTTTATGGTGGATTGTGAACGGTTATGAGTTTATGTAGAATGTCTTATAAGAATGTTAAGTAAAAAAAAGTTCAAATTTTCTGCTAAAAATTAACCTAGATGAAGTAACAATGACTTAAGTAGGCTTGTCTGCGACCTGTGAGAGGTCAACGACGCCGGTCTCATCTAGGGTCTAGACTCCAGTCGTGAAAAAGTTGGTATCCGAGGATAATAAGTTCACATCAACCACATTGAATAGTTTTTATGTCATGGTAGTGAAGTGTACCACTATTCTAAATTAGAGACTGCATGATGCATAGGAAAAACTCCTTTCTTTTTATCTTATCGTGCGTCTTGCTAATGTATGATTTCTCGGTGTTATGAGCGTGTTAAATTTTTTTAGAAAATGAACACTAGAAGGAATGCTGGTCAGGGGAGAGGAGTAGTAGCTGCTGGGGGTAACCAAGTTCCACCCCAGGCTCCAACTGAAGGAGTGGCCATGCCAGTTAACCCAACTGGGTTGACTGATGCGGAGGTGCGCACCCCTCAGGCTAAGATGCCTCAAGCCTTCAGTATGCAGCCTAGGCTATGACGGCCGAGGATAACAGACAGGATGTTCAGCGGGAGAACCCATCCGTACTTAGCATGGCAGATAGACTACGGGATTTTACAATGATGAATCCTCTAATTTTAACAGGTCCAAGACTTAAGAGGATCCCTAGGAGGTTATGTATGAGGTACAAAAGACCTTGGTGGCCACAGATACTGATAAGGCAGAGCTGGCTTCTATAAGCTCAAGGACGTTTCACAGTCTTTGTGCAAGATGTTGCAAGATAGCCGAGTTTTATGAGGAGTTCCGATCACATTGGAGTTGTTTAAGATAGCCTTCCTCGAGGGATTCTGCCCTATGTAGATGAGGGAGGCCAAGGTTGAGGAGTTTGTCAACCTTAAGCATGGCTCGACGTCAGTCAGGGATTACTCCCTAAAGTTCGCAAAAATTTCCAGGTATGCCACTTCTCTCGTGTCTTAGCAAGGACGAGATGAGTAGATTCTGGACAGGGATTGCTGAGGATCTCGAGGAGAAGTGTAGGGCAGCTATGTTGCATGACAACATGGACCTTTCTAGGCTTATGGTCTATGTCCAGCAAGTGGAGGAAAGCATGAAGAGGAAGCACACTAGGGCAGGGAACATGTCAAGGCAAGTTGAGGAGATTTTTCAAGGAAGAGTAGTACTAAAATCAAGGATAAGCCAAGGTTTATGAAGGGACTCTCCAACCATGGGAAGTCAATTTCATCCAAGGGTCGCTATCATATGGATTTAGAGCCCAGAGTTAGGAGGAACAATGAAGTAGATACACCTCAGGAGAGGCCACCATGTAGGAAATGTTGCAAACTGCATGGAGGAGAGTGTATGATGGGATCTAACACCTGTTACATTTGTGGAAAACCAAGTCACATGATGAAGGTTTGTCCGAATAAGAGAGTTTAAGAAAAAGGGATGGAGAAAGTTCAGCCTAATAGTCCAAGTGAAGAGGCTCAAAGGAGGCAACAATTATTCGCACTCAAGTCCAGGGGTGCAGAGGAAGGCACTTCTTGTAATGTCTCGGGTACGTAGCCTTAATTAGTCTTTCATGTGTTTGACTGTGTATGGTTTAATGCACTAGTATGAAGTTATATGTTTGAGTCATCATGTTGGTGTCTTATTTCTGTGACTTATATGTTCATGCTTTCAGCAGTTATCCGCTCCGCACTTGGCTACCCAGCGTTTACCGTGGGCACGATAACTGGTACACCAGAGGTGCGTCCTTCCCGGTCCTCTCGTACTAGGGAAAGGTCCTCTCAATGCTCTAACGCCCACAACTTGTGTTGTATGCTTGGATGAGACTAGTTTAGGAAAGAGTTCATTAGTCTATTAATGTGAAGCTTCTAGTAGGTTTCAAAGATGTGCACCACCATGCTAATAGGTGAATCAGATATTCACTTATGAAAAGTATTGAATTGTTTATGTATGCATATGTTCTATAGATGACTGGCTTGTTTCTAATGAAGATTTGTGTCATTCGGGGACGAATTTTCCTACGGGGGATAATGTAATAACCCTAAAAATTGATATGCTAAGTAATGCTTAATGTATCTAGAATGCCACCGATTAGACCGGGTTCAGACGGATTGATGTGCGTAGAACCATACCTTTAAACCTCTGCAACATCCAAGACAACTAACTTGGTGAGTTAATTGATCTAGGAAAGGTTGGGTCCAGCCATGTATAGCACCCGAAAATGAAGATTTGCCAAGATGAGTCTTTAGCGGACTTTAAAAGGGGAAATCTTAAGGTCTGAGGGTCTAGGGGTAAAATGGTCTTTTTCGAGGCTAAGGGTAGTATCTTAATGTACCTTAATATTGAATTACCTATTTAATTAATATGGTGGAGGGGCATTTTGGGGAGAAAGGGCCCAAATTGGCCTTTAAGCAAAATCTTGCTCCACCCGGGTTCAAATCTACGTGGAGCAATGATTTAATTTGATTATTTAAATTGATGAATTTATTTAATAAATTAATAATTAATGGCTGATTTAAGAAAAAGGAAAAATTAGATTTTTACTATTAATTATTATTTATTAATTTTTTAACCTTATTTGACTAAGTCTTGCCTAAAGTCCTAGCCCTAACGAAACACACTCTCTCACATCTATCCACTCTCATATTTATCTCCCTCTCTTTAACACTCTCTTTCATGTTCTCTCTGCTTAAAAAACCAGAAACCAAAAATCAGAATAATAACAAAAATAAAATTTCTTCATACTTGAATAACTTACACGCAAATTACAAATGACAAGACAATCCGAAAACGTAAAGCAAAATATTATATTCTCGTCGGGTAAGGTGTGAGATGTGTTGGTGAACTTTTGGTGTGGGGTGGATCTGGAAGCAAGTTTAATTGTTGAACGACGTTAAATCAGGTATTGGTTTTCTTACTCTTGGTCTCTTTCCCAAGAGTCCCTTAAGGCTTAGATGAATCTACTTGAAAACTAGGGTTGTTCCCCGTTACATAACCCTGGAACTAGCTCCTTATAATCTTAGGTTGGTATGACTTCTTGTAGATTGTTTTAGGGCTGGTTGCTATTATATGTTTGAATGTGTGTTATATTGACTTGTGAGTGCACGTGTGTCTTATGGCTTGGTCTCAGCTAAGAGCATGAAATTTGGCATGATTAAATTGTTGTATTTTAAGTGTATGAATATGTTAAAAACATGATGTTCATATAAGTTCAAGGTTTCTGAATTAAATGAAAATTCTTGATTGAAAGTAATCTTTAAAATGCACCTAAAGATCTCCCTAAAAACTACTCGAAATGTCTAAATGTTTAACCTGAAAGAGGGTGAGAAAATGGATTGCAAAAAGGTGATTAATTTCTCGAAAATAACCATGAAAACTCACCTAAAGATGCACTAGATGCTACATGAAAATTTATCCTAAAATCTAATATTTAAAAGTTGAGAAAATGGAATGATGCTAAGAGGGTGAGCAAATTTCCTGGATTCTGGAAATTTGTTTTTGGGTAGCTTACTGTAAAAAAAAAACACGTTCTAAAATATTTTTTAAATGTTTGAGGTCAGTGGGGATTCAACCCAAGACCTCACCATATACATGTCATATAAAAATTAAATGTTAAAATGTGGTAAGGGGGATTCAAAATGGGGTAAAACTCAAGCGAAAGTTAGGTGGAAAATGAAAGAAAATGAAGTGAGGCGTGTGGGGTGCGAACCCACAACCTCTTGGATGGATGAAGGAGAGAGGAGAAGAATAAAATAAAGAAATAAAAAAAATGAGGTATGTGGGATTCGAACGCACCACCTCTTGGAAGAGTGAGAAGGTAAGGAGAAAATATAAATTAAAATAAGGTGAGACTGTGGGGATTAGAACCCACAACCTCTTGAATAGATGAGAGAGTTAGGAGAAAAATAAAGGAGGAAAAATAGATGTAGTGATTTGCGATTGAACCCACAACCTATTTAGTAGATGAGAGATTTAGGAGAAAAATAAATGAGGAAAAATAAATGTGGTGAGTGGGGATTGAACCCAACATCTTGCATAAGTGCGAAAGTTAAGAGGTAAATTAAAATATAAAGAAAGAGCATGTGGGGGATTGATCCCACAACCTCCTTGCCTTAAACGAAAAAGAGAGGAGAAAAAAGGAAAATATTATGGGAGTGATGGGGATCGAACTAGGGTCCCCCAAATCTGTAAACAACAATTATCAAGTTTACTATAAGGTTAAGTGTTACTCAAGGGATTTGAAATTGGGTTCCCTTGCCCAATTCCGTACATAAGTATTACATGATTAAATACTTAATGAATGCTGCCCATAGGAATAAAATTGAGACCTTGGCATACTTACAAGATGCATAAGTCTTGTACCACATAATATTGGGCAATATGAATCGCTTAAATGAACTATGAATGAAGCCTCATGGCTTGTGTGTGGACTCATAAGTCCAGCATACGTTATAAAGAAAGTGAACTAAGATGTTATGTGATGAATGATGAGACTCAAGAAGGGTTAAGTAAGAGTTAAACACATTAAAAGGCTAAGTGCATTGGCATATGTTAAAAAGAACATTCACTTAAAGTGGTGAATAATTATGAAGAGTTAATGTGCTAAAGTTAAAGAATGTGGTTACAACATGATAAGAGGCTAAAGAGAAAGGTGAGAGGAATCTCAAATGAACCTAAGTAAATGTTACCAATACATACTAACCTATAAGAGTGTAAAGTTAATGAAGAGACCAATCTCTATGAACACTCTAATGAAAGTATTGAAGTTAATGCATACTTAATACTAATGATAAGATGAGAAATCATCTAATGAGATATTATGTCCTCATGATAGAATCTAGCTTCCATGATGTATGAGTTGAATGTAATGAAACATTATACTAAGCACCAATAGGCTAGCTATGAGTGGTGATGCTTTCCTTCGGGAAGGGCGGAGGTTCACGTAAATCTCATGAGATGATACAGTCCGGCAATGCCGGGTCTGGGTCTTCTTATATATCCTAGTCTTTGAACCTATACTGCCAATATAGGCATCAAGCATGGTACGACTCCCTATATACGCTAGCATGTTCGGGTCACTTTGGCTGGTGATTCCACCTCTTTTCGGTGTAGGGAAGACAATGGATTTCATGATGCTCACATGATCTATGTCGGTTAAGGTTAAAGTTCCCAAAGAAAAAATGAGGCCAGCCTCAAAGAATACACATAATGAAATGAATTATACCAAATGTGTTAGGATAGGATAATCATGAGGTGATATAGACTTAAGTAATGACACTATGTTATTTTTGGTCGTTGCACAGCGAACCCGATGAGAGTCTTTAACTACATACTAGCTATGACAGGTGGTTGCACTAGTATACGAATGAATGAAAATAAAGTACATATGAATGAATGAAGCATACTCTGTGTTTGCTAAAGAAGGCTCCCTAGTTGAGGTCCCATATATTGAGCCCTAATTTTGGGCAGTCCTAATGTCAAGTCCATGACTCCAAGGTCTTATGGCATATGAAAGAATAATATGAACTATGTGATATGATATATGCGATATGTGATGTGCTGTTTGCAAAATGAGAAGTATGATGATGCATTTTACTCTTATGCATGACTTTCCTAATTCGATTTTGGCAAGTCCACTGTCTTGACTTTCGATAATTCATATCGTTAGGAGAGAGATCTTCTTAATCATGCATGTCCTTGATGTGTGATTTCATATACCCATACTTAGAACAAGTATGTTATAATCCCATACAACTCTATACTTTAATATGCAGGCAAAGGCGGACGCTAGAGCTTACGATACGACTCTGCCGCTATTCGAACGTAGAGCATTGAACCGGACATTGTAGGCCCTCATGCTTTCGAGAAAGATTTCCCATTATATTCTATCTTAGATATAGGTTTAAGTTAGTAGAGTATGTTCCACTAGCGTTCCTTTCCCATTTTATTTCTGACATTGTATTTGTACCATTTTGGCAAGTATACACCTAATGCAATATTGAATTATTTCTTTCATTTGATGATCTTAATATTATATGTATGATTGTGAACGTTTATGTGTTTAAGTAGAATGTCTTATATGAATGTTAAGTAACAAAAAGTTCAAATTTTCCGCTAAAATTAACCTTGATGAAGTAACAATGATGTATGTAGGCTTGTCTGCGACCATTGAGAGGTCAACAATGCCGATCACGTCTGGGGTCTAGACTCCAGTCGTGACAAAACTCTTCATACAAACCAAGAAATACCTTCATCATATAGTCACTAAGACCAACATTATGCATATAAGGTATGAACACATCATATAGATTCATTAGGACTCATATCATGCATTTCATCACAACAAGTAGACAAGACTACAATGTCATGCATGAGGACATAACATTATCACATTCATTAAAACTTCTCCGTAGAACTACCTTCAAAAGATACTTGTGCAATGCATAATTAAAGTCCCATACCCTCACCTAAACTAAGTAACTTCCCTTAGGGTTATCCTAGTTAGGATCCTACTTTACTTCCATTGTCCATTTTGCTTTAAGGAAACTATAGCCTTAACCAGCACTAAGACCATAGGTGCTACATGAAATTTGGTGTTCTAGACCCTTACACCAAGGGAAAGTGCTCTACCTTGAAAAGATAAAACATTGACACATGCTAGAATATTAGGTGAGATATCACTTGCTAGATCCTATGAGGAAAGCATAGTTTATGGAAGTTGGAGGTATATATGAAAACCCTCTTTATGCATATTGAGGCATTGTCTTATGCACTTATGGAAATATCACTGTATGCCCTTTGGTCCATGAGGCTAACAACCTCGTGAGATATCATCTTCAAACTAACTCGGTGCTAAGTTTAGTTCCCTTTATTGAAAACCATTAATATTCGTTACTTTATAAAAATAAGCTTTAGGAGTTTGACTCTCAATATGCTTAGCTCATATGTCATAGATGAGAGTTCATCAACCTAAATCATGAGAGAAAGCCTTTCACACAGACATAGCATATGCAAAGCACCATGTAGTTTAGGGTACACTTGAGAACACCTTTTAAGTCCCCTCTATTGACTAGATCATCATACATGCATAATGGACTTTCTTTAATGTGTGTGTGTATACATATATGTGAGCAAACCTTTCACACAAACAACCTTAGACCACACATGTTCATACTTCATTTCATTAATGCATAGGACATGTTCTTAGCTTAATCATGTATTCATATTCATGTACATATAGATTCAATCTAGGAACTATCCTATAAAGGCACACATGTGCAATGCATAGACGAGACCCCATACCCTTTCCCATACTAGTACACCTATCAAGTCATCCTAGTTAAGAAATACATAACATGCTTCATAGACATACACTATACATGCATAGTAGTAGACACAAGTCCATATGATAAAACCCTTTTAATTAGACACCATGAACCTATACTACTCATAATCATGCATGAAGTAAACACCGCCTCCATAAGTGGACCATTCCACACAATGCCATACAAAGCAAATTCTATCCACCATACTATAGAAATGTAGAGGAATAGTGCTATCTTACCAATTCATCAAAAACTTTGATCATCATTGATCAATACTCACAATCCATAAACATTACCAATATAGGGCAATAGCTAAATGTATCTTAGCATGGACGAAATCATGCATGTACCCAAAGATCACAAACCAATCTCCCTTGCTTTCATCATCAATGATCAGTACTCACAATTCATTAACAATACATATACAGGGTAGTAGCTAAAGATATCACCATCTAAACGAAATCATGCTTCATCTACCCTAGAATTGAGATCATATCATGTATATTACATTACTAATCTATAGAGGCTAGAACTACCTAGATCAATCCGTACCAATTCATCAAGAATCTATTCACATTGGATCAATTACACCGAATTAGTCATCACATTACATTATAGTTAGTAGATAAGTCAATTCATCATAATTGAATGTCATAACGATCATTCTTGTCCTGACCCGCAAGGACACCCTAAAAGTTAGAGCATCCTTGTGTCGCCACACGACAAATGAGACTTCAAGAAGTCTCATCAAAGCCACTCTTATTATTCATTGCATAATAAACCTTCTAAAAATGAGTAAGAATTTAAAACTTTCTTCACATGCGAAGAACTATTTCCATAATCAATACGCAAGCGGAAGACTTTCATTTAAAACGTTAAACCTTTACAATACCTCATTGAACCATCTAAACTTTTAAGTATACATATCTTGGGACTAATCCTATAAAAGACATAAAATAAAGACTAAGACATAAAGGAACATGTGGATATTGTCCTCGAATCAATGCGGACTCATTAATACTTCATTTTTACTCCTTAGAAACCTATCCATGTTCCATGTCATACTTCCAATTCCCTACACTTTAGTCAAAAAGGGAAAAGAAGGGGTTAGCAGATTAGTTGCAGTATGTAAGCCATGCAAAAACCATGAAAAAGGGACATTTATTAAATAACATGTTTTTCATAAATTTTGAATAGAAGATCATACTATAAGAATAAAAAAAACATTTAACATCTTATGAACATATAAGAAATCATTTAAGCAATTATTCACACATTTAGGAAAACATTACACTGAGCTATATCAGTGTTATAGTGAAGTTCCTTCATTGTATAGTGAAGTCCTTTAACTTCATCTTGGAAACTTCTTAGCATGTAATTCCCTCCCTAAAATCTATTCTAAGACTCACTTAAGTAAGACAAAGAGAGACCACCTATACACCCTCTCTAGGAACACCTAAATGATCCTTAAGACCACCTATAATAAGAGACACACCAAGCACATAAACATGAGATCCTCCTACCAAAGGTGATTCTAAGTCCCACTTGAGCGAGTTGTGAAGCGACCGCCCATACAATCCCTTACACACTTAAAAGATCCCATAGACTACCTAAGATAGAATCATTCTTAATACATCAACACATAGATAATATGATATTCTCCTTCCAAAGGCTATCAAAAGACTTAATTAAGTAAATCGAGAAGATAACGTCCATTATTAACCTCTTCAAGATTACCTAAATAAACCTTAAGACTGCCTAAGTCTTAGATCAAGATTACATAATCAACCCTCTTCCCTAACTAGAGTCATTCTTAAGACTTATCTAGGTAAGTGACTATTTATATGCCCCCTTCACACCTTAACTAAACAACCGTTAACTACTCTAGATAAATACTTATTCATTTAACATACTTTCTTAACTAAAGTCATTACATTCCTTAGTTCATTTAATACTCATTCACCACATAAGGATACTCAAGTTATGGTCTTGGAGGAAACCAAGGGACTCTAACTAACACCTTTAAATCCTGTTGTGCAATGTCCAGATAGCATCCCATGCCACCACCTAAACTTCATAGAACTTCTCTAATGCTAGTAGGTATTCCACATGATGAGAATAGTAAATAACCGACATAGACCATGATAGCTAAACATAGAATCCAAAGTTCTAACCTACTCCGGTGAGGGTGTTCTACTTGCCAAGGGTATAACACATCCCATGTAGGCACATGATTTAGGAATATGAAGAGCTTTAGCACTCTAGTTTCATTCTCAAGTAGAGCTACATTGTACTAGTCTCCTTCTTAAGTAGAGCTACTTCCTATAACACAATCATTCGGTGCTAGACTTTGTTCTCATAGAGTAATTGACATTACAGGATCACATGAAGAGGTTCCATATCTAGTTCATAACTCAATCACATCCATGCTACCAAAGAGGTCCACTAGGTCTACCTTTCAATGAAGACTAAGATAGCTCATCACGACTTTCCTAATGATGATATGATTCCATTCCAGCCAATCAAACCAATATCCATCATCCATTACATGAAGGATACTATTACGGCTCTCGACTTCAAAGTTCATAAGCTTAACACTAGGTTTAAGGTTCCACGTACATGAACTCCTTATCATCATTTAATGTCTCACATATCATTCATTCATACATTAAAATGGTTCACTAAGCCTACCTAGTCAAGACATCGCATATTCACATATCATTCATACATGAATTAAGTAAGGGACACAAGTCTACTAAAACAAGACACAATATTCTTTATTTTATTCCATATATCATATCCTTCTTTGAAGAACTTAGGAATGATCCTTATCATATTTATGTCATCCTATACATTACTATAACATTATCAATATAAACATCATAGACTCATATAGTCGATTAGGAACAATCATGCATCAACTCTAAGACTACATATATAAGACATAGTCATAGTCTAACATGATCAACTCATACGTTCACTTAGTAACATGTAGTTAGATATGCTCATACTTTATGTAAATCAACTACATAAATCATCATTATACTTCAAGTAGTGATGATAAGACCATGATCATCATAATACATAAAGTTACCTCGACAAGGCTATATCATTTGCAAGTAAATCACATAGCACCACCACCATAAGTGGACCATACCAATCATCATTGTAATAAAAAAGCTATACATAATATTAAGAAAGTTAGGGAAGCATACCACCCATTCAATTTCACCACTTCAATCCAAAGCTAAATAATCCAATTCGATACCATAAAGCCCTTACTCATGACCATGAATGTCAATTCTATACATAAAATATAATATTCAATGAATCTAGGTCAATTAAATATAAATTCATCAATTTAATACCAATTAGACATTAATTGAATACAATTCTTACATCATTCAATATCCTATAGAATACTAAACTAGAATTCATAAGCATTAAGTCAATGTCAATTCAATAAGCTTAACATTCAATGGATCTAAGAATAAAAAATACTCAATTAATCAAATTGAAACAACCTATAACCCATACAATCATAATATATACATAAATGAAAATCCCATAACAATCTACACATGAATTCTTTGATATCGAAGCATGATTTCATAACCCATATTTTAGTAAAATTGAGAGATTTGAGAAGGTAAAGGGTTCATGGAGAATTCCATTGTAAAATATCAATTATACAGATATAATATCATATTTTAAGGTTTGAAAATGTTTCATGCCAGAACCCAATACTTAGAGTAGGAATTGGACTTTCTCCTCTTTTTGAAATCTTTTAAAATCATCTTTGAAATTGACTCTAAGGTGGTAGAAAGCCATAGATGAAGAACTCCCATACCTTGTTAAAAGAATCCAATTATAATTTAATAAACTCCATTGAAGATCCATCTTCAAGCTCTATCTTGACTTTGAGCTCTCATAGAGGTTTTTAAAGAATCTTTGGGAGGGAATGTGTTTTGATTTAGGTGATAGGGTTTAAATGAGAGTTTTATCACTTATGTACTCTTAAAATACCTATAAACCCCCAAAATAAACTTCCTCCTATTTTATAAGACTTTGCGTGAATTTCCCAAAATCCCTCAAGTCTTAACCGAAGAGTTGGCAGATTGCAGCATCATCGTCGCCCTAGCATCGACGGTCCGTGAGTAAGACCACGCCCCATCGATGGGGTTTCTTAGTTGATTCTTAAGATCCTCAACCTGAATACTACAGGGATCCATCGACGCCACCCATCGACGGGACTTCGCCTGGTCGACTGGCCGCCGTTTGGGGCAATCGATTGCCACTACCTGGCAGTGTAGCTCAAAGCTGGGATCCTGTTTCTAGGGCACCTTGTGGGTCCTAGGTGGAGTCCTACCTAGATTTTCAACCTCTAAGCACGTAATCTAGGTATTAGGAACATCTCCAACAACATACAACATTAAAAAATCTACACGACATGCTAAAACACATCGAAACTCACAAGGGCGTCAAATGGCTATCTTTCAAACGTCACCGGACGTCCTTGGACGTTTGACCTCTAAACCTTAAAAAACTCAACATTATGACTATAAACACTATTATCAATCATATTAGGACCTCATAAACTCATTACACACTCATATGAACATGAAAACACATAAGGCATATAGGTGACTAGTCGTCGAATGTCTTGGTCTTCCATTGACGTTTAACTTCAAACTTTAACCCAATTGTTTAAACAGTCCTTCAAAAATTATTTTAGACCATACTAAGACTTAAAAAATTCATTTAACACACATTAGGACCTAGTTAAACTAATACATTTTTGGAGGTGTTATAATTCTAGCATCAAGATCACAATATACTACATTGTAGGCTAAATCGATATTGAGAGGGATCATGGGTTCATCATGGAATTGGATTGAAAATAACATTAAAAGCATTATTTAGTCATCAATTCATTTACATTATCATTTTGAAATCGTTTTGAGAAGGAACCCATGGCTAGATTGAAAGTTAGACAATTTGATCACAATTTCTCTTTGAAAAGATTTGAAAGGGCTCTCTAGATGAATCGATATCTAAAGATAAAGGATAACCATACCTTATTTTATAATAAAATAATTAAAACTTTATGTAGAAATCACCACCATCCAATCTACAACCTGTTCTTGAGCTTCATCTCCAATAGAGATTTGTAGAGACAGTTTGGATTGGGAGGGAAAAGTCTAATTTGAAGAATGAAATTGGGAATGGGTATTTGATATTAATAACAAACTAAATATAACCAAAAATATTTAAATAAACCTCCTACGGTCAGTTTATGACATGGGGTGAATTTCCCATTCACTCCTTCAATAAGACAGTAGGCCTAGCAGTTGATAGAGGTTGCATTGACGCCCACCATCGATGCCCAGTAGGTCCAACGATGGACCATATTGTTGGCCTTTGTTTGGGTCTTAGGCTTATCAACTGGATTGATCCTTCAACAGTCTAAGTCTTTAACGACACCTCCGCATTGACAGGGCGTAGCTGCACCTACAAGGCGTCATTCAAGACCGTCGTTTGACACTGCCAAGGCAGTGCTTAGGGTCCTTGTTGAGGGACTTTTGCGAGGCCCTTGAGAGTCGTACCCGGACATTTTCGACGAAAATACATACATTAACATCTGAAGTAACATCCATACCATTTTCACCCAAAACAAACACAGTAAAAACATGTCAAAGCACATAACGACACACATGCACATCTAAAGGGCTAACTTTCGAACGTCTTGGACGTTCTTGGAGTTTGACTTACAAATGATTACAAATCAGACATACATGTTTTAAAACACTCAATTAAAATATTAACAATATTATTAGGCCCAATTTAGACTCTAGAGACCTTTATTCATTTTGGGAGTCTTATAGTCCTCTTTAAGCATGTTTTTGCATATTGCCATACTTATCACAATGTTTGTACGAACTCCATATTCTTCTATATTTCTATAAGTATATCTGAAGTTTATGCTCTCAAGATTGGTATGTCCTCATATTTTCGAGGACATGAATAATGTTTAGTTTTCTTTTTATGAAAGACTTGTAATAGATTAGTAGTTTGTTTTCTATGTAAGAGCGTGACCCTACTGCAACAATTTAGACATTTCTAAGTTTGTTTATGATGATGAGACTAGTTTCTTTGTTTTACATAAGAGTTTTTTATTTGTTATGATGTGAAAAGTTTTAATTCAACACTACTTTTCATACCCATGTAATTAATGAAAGTTAAGAGGCTTGTTCAAGACATGCGAGCGGTCGAATAAACTATGTAACTTCTAGGGGTTGCTCCCCAATCTTTATACTGTTGACAAAGTTCATCTCATTAGAGGTTGACTTATGACAACTCAGAGTCATCAGAAGTCCTACAAAAATAAGGAGAAGGGACTTAGAGGTTGAGATTGATGATTGGATTTTCATAACGATTTCACCTATGAAAGGAATGATGAGGTTTTTCTAGAAAAGGAACCTTACTCCAAGATTTGAAGGTCCCTAAAAAAATGTTGAACAGGGTTGGTATCGTTGCTTTTAAGTTAGACTTACTAGTAGAATCAACTTTTACATATCCTTGTTTAAGAAGTGTATGGGTAATTTGGCACCCATAGTACCGTTAGAGAGTGTAGTTGTGAAGGATAGTCTAACTTATAAAGAGTTACCATTTGAGATTCTTGACAGTCAGGTTTGTAGGTTGATAAATAAAGAAGTACCTTCAGTGAAAAGTTTGTGGAGGAGTTAATTCGTAGAATGAGCTACTTGGAAAGTAGAAGAACCCATACATTCCAAGTAGCCTCATAATTTTCCTTTGTTTTCCATACACGCTTGAGATAATAGTTCCTCTCCAGTTTCTCCATTTACTCTTGCGTAAATTCAATATTAGTATCTTATTCCTTCAGTTGTTCTTGCATTTAAGCATATATGCATGATTGTTAGAACATAGTTTAATTAGATTTTTCAGTTCTAGTACTTGGTGGTTGGGATTGTAGCTCCTTCCCTTCTTACTTATCTTGCTATACTTTATCCAAAGACGAATGTACCCAATGGCGACATAATATAACACCCAACATATAATAAAATATAAAAAAATACAACTTTCTTGACTTAGTGCAAGAACCACGAAAGCCACCGCCGATCTGTATGTGGTGTGCATCATTGGGCACCAAGTAGTATCGTCTGTGACCACAACCATAGGCGAATAGGAAGGTCTGTGGTTGGACCTACAGACGAAAGATAATTGAATCTTGTTTCAAACGTCGCTATGTTTGCTAATATCCTATCTTTGAGTAAAATTTAAGCTCATTTTAGTGAGACCCTATAAGGGAGAGCTTGACCTCGACCACTACTGATGGTTGGTAGGTTTAACACTCTCATAATCCAAGACCTATGATATATACTTACATGTGGGTCTAAGGTTGGTAACAATGTTTTAGGACCTAAAATAATTGTTTTTATTCATGTAGGTTGTAACAGTGTCTAAGTACCTAAAATAATGGTTTAAGTCATTTAGGAAATTTTAGATTCAAGACGTCAAGAAACATCCATGATGTCCGAAAATTAGCGAATCGAACTAGTAGACATCCCTATGTGTGGTGAAGGTTTGGGAGGGTCAAATAAGCTCCAAAACTAATAAAAAGACTTTAAATAGGTCAAATGTAGAATAGATGGTCCAAATGTCCAGTAACAACTCCCAAAGGACCGCCCGAAGGCTCCTTGAGGAGGACCCAAACCTTGGCGAGCAAGCTTGTGGCAGCCAAGATGTGGAGCCCATTGGGCATCACATAGACAACACTGTGTAGGCAAAATTTTCCTCACGACACGGGGCCTCCACGAGGTCCACTTCCTCTACCAGGAATTTTTAAAAAATATGTGAAATTGCCTTCGCGATGCGCAACAACTTCCCAGATTTGTTTGTGTCGTTTTAAGTCAATTTGACTTCTCAAAAAGACACAATTAAGTGAGGGGTATTTTGGGTAATTTAGGATACTATTATATATTGGTTCTAGATCAGTTTTAATCAATTTTCACTCACTCAAGTAAAATCTCCAAATCAAAACCCAAAAGTTCTCACCTTTCTCTACTCTCTCTACTTTCTCTCTGAACTAAACCTCCATTGAAGGATCAATGAGGCTTGGAGAAGAACACCAAGGTCTTAAATTTTCTTTTCAAGTTTTGTGGATTAAGCTTCATTAAGTTATGGTTATTCAGTCTTTGGATTCCTTTCCCAAAGAGGTCATTTCAAAGTTTATTTCTAAATCACCTAATTCCAAGAGGTTTCCTTTACTAATGGGTTTTATACTAATATTGAAATTGATGGCTAGTTGTGATGAATTGTAATTAATTAAGTCTAATTAAGTGTAAATTGTTGAGTAATTTTTGTTGATTATGGGAATTTCGTATGGATCACTTCCCTTTCCCTAAATTCCCTGAACCTTGAATCTTGCTTATGAATTGATGGGAATTGAAGATGTATTGACTGATGGAATTTTTTATCTACTCTAATTCATTTATCGACTACCTAGTGTAATTTTTTGTTGAGATTCGATCAATTTCTTGAAGAACTCATGATGATCCTTTTTCCCTTAGCCCTAGGTTATGAATTGATGTTAACTTGGATAGTGATGAACAATTGACCTAGTATTTGTCTTAATTACTATTGTAGGATGTTGTTACACCTACTGATGGATGAAACTGGATTTGTTGAGGGAAAGAACAATGATGATGATTTGTGAAGGAGAAATCTGTAAGACTTTATGATCTTGAACATTTACTTCAATTGTGATGGCTTTTACTTGGTGATGAAGTTCAATTGAAGCATGCCTTGTGATTGAATTAGATAGGTATTGGTATAATGATGAAATTGAAATGTCTAGATTACGTGATTGTGAGATTATGCTTAAGATGTAATAGTATAAGGTTGGTTGTGAATTGCCTATGTGCCTTATTATGACATGATGATAATGTTCTAATCTCACACATGAGGGTTGTATTGAAAAGGAATTTTCATCCAATTCCTAATGATATAATGATAATGATATGCAAGAGGTTAGTCTCCTATGACCTATACTAAGTTATGACATTAATAAAGGCATAAAGACATTTCAAAAAGGGACTCTAGCTTCGCACCCAGTGAACTATTAGTGAGGAGTGTCCCTTCCCAAGTAGGGAAGGTAGGTTCACTATTTTACTCATGAGATTGGAGAATATAATGCAATGTTCATAAAGAGGGTTCCAAAAATATCTCCTAGTTCTTGAACTATGTTTCCCCCATAAGAATACTAGCTAGTGGATCCACCTAGACTGCTATGTTCATGTTTTTGTACTACCTTTGAATGTAATCCACCTTGTTTTTGTGTAGGGTTTCATGACACCGAATTCCATATTTATCTCTTATGTTCTATGTCAGTAAAGTCAAATGTCCCCTAAAGTAAAATGATGTAAAAGTGAACACTAACTAGGGTGACTTAAGGGGCTTGACTTAGTATAAGTAAGGGTGTGGAACTCTAAGAGTCCTAGGAGTTTTTTCTTATGTATGATATTATGAAACATATGATGTGGACTTATATGATGATATTCTTACATGATGATGATTATCGATGAATATGATATTGGTCTATATTGCTACCTATGATGATATCTACTCATAATGCTATGTTATGTGAAATTATACAATGCTTGTGATCCTTTGTTTGTTTGACTTGGTTGAGTAAGGTTATGATGCTTTTCTTGGTCATTGCATATGTAGACTTGATGTTGGGTTATGAGTGAAGGTCTCGTATATGGCATAAGGTTATGAACTCTTATATGTGCATTGTTATAATAACATGATGTTAGAGTTGTTTTGACTATGTACTCAAGTATGCTAATATACATGTTGAATTTGTTATATATTCATGATATTAGTATTTAGTTAAAATTGGTATTGTCTTAATGAATATGTGATTATTAGCTTGAATTGGTTCTTTGTTGTGCATTAAAGGCTTTGAAAATGGCTTAGCATGTTTTCTAAAGTAAATGTCCCTTTCTCATGCATTAATTCAAATGTTTTATGTGCATATGCCTATACATAGTACAAGTGAAGTGCTAATCCATGTTTCTATGTTTACTACAAAATGTAGGTTCCGGCCATTGAGTTTCTACAAGGCCATAAATGAAGACTTGGATTCTCATTCTCCATGTTCCGTAGGTCCTCACTTTCCAAGAACGATGCACTATCTACCTATTGTATTTTGTTTAGCCTTAACGACAATTAAGTTTATTCTATTTCATTTGAGGACTATTATTGTATATTCCTATATGTGGCTCTTGTTGTAATGAAGTAAGGGTTATGCCCAATGCTGTACTCTTCTAGATGGTTTAATATGAGACTTATCGTAGAATTCCTATGATATTATATTGCTATATTGCATATGTGAAATAAAAGTAGAAGCCTATATAGTGCTTCTTATGAGAGGAGTATATGTAAACTTCCTATGTATATATTTTATGTGTAAGCTCGAGGTCTATGTAAACCTCAATGAAGAAGTAAATGAAAAGTTTTAATTTGGAAGTATTTTTAACCTATGATATATTATGAAGAATGCTTAGAGGATAGTTTTAGTTCTCTTCAAGGCCGTCGTCGCCGATTACGTCTAGGGGTTGCTCCCCATATGTGACAGTATGTCAACGGATGGTCTATAGGTTCCTCCGTGGATGACCTTCATGAGATTTTAAGTTAAGCTCATTTAGGTCTTTTTTCTATGCATTGGGCCCTTAAATTACATTGTTTAATGCCTAAATGATATCATTTTACTTTGTTTAAGCCTAAAAACTTATCCACACATACCCAAAACCTTTATATTTAAAAATTCTTGAAATTTAAAGCAGAGAAGAGAAAAAAGGCGACTCAAACCCTTCCCAGAATGCAACAGGTTTTCTTCGGTTCCAACTTCAAAATCGAAGGATTTTTCCTTGGATTTTGTCACCAGGTTGGTGGGGTTTCACTAGTTGATTACTTTCGTCCACTAGGTCCCTAGAATTTAGTCAGACTCTTTATTCCATATATCTTGTTTATACTAGGGTTTTTAGAAACTTTAGATATTTGTTGTTATTTAGCTGTTACATTATTCCTAATTAAATTATCATGTTTTCTTGGATCAATTGTTAAATTCTGTGTATGAGACTTTGAACCCTAGTTGTGTTGTTTCTTTTAGTTCATAAATGCACTTACTAGGTCAATAAAACATATAATCATGCCTAATTTTTCTAATGTCACATTATTAATGTATAATTGTTACATTCTCATATTTCGCATGTTAGCATTTTGATATTCGTAGTTACAGTATTTCAGTCATGATGTGTCATATACACATTTAGTTGGGAGTAAAATTAACACAAAATTTTACTAGGGTTCAACATACCTGTATAATCCCAAAACTACATGCCCCCAAAAGAGTATAAGTTCCCTTAGTGGGCATTAAATTTTGTGATCACACCAGGCATATCTTTATACCTATGGAAAGGTACATTGGTTCCTCTCGGGCATATACATTGGACTTCATGTTTAGCTCACTTGATTTTATGTCGGTTAAACGTAGCTCCAACAGTTAGACTTGAGTGCATTTGACCAAGTTTTAAGTTATATTTGAGTATTCACTCTCAGCATGTCAAGTTAATAATCCGTAGTTGGTCATTGCATTAAGTTCAATTCATTTCATTTCAGTATATTGTAGTATTTACTTTAAGTTCCAATTATGTCATTGCTCAGTTATGATTTGTTCAAATATATTCTATATCCTGTATGCTTAATACATTTCAAGTACTAACACATATTCTATGCTACTTCCTTCATGATGTAGATTAAGGTACTCCATATCCAATTCTCATGTAAATCGCTTCTAGATCCATATTGAGTAGCTTTAATGGCGAGTCCTTATACTTCGAGGACAATAAAAATGTTTCCTATTTCAGTCTTTCATTTTAGTTTCAGTTTTGTTAAGGTTAGCTGGGGACATGTATGACAACTATAGTCACTCTAGTCACTAGAGGGTTTTTTCAACATAGTTTTTTTACCCAACTTTACTTTTTGAGTGATTTTTTAGTATCACTAAACTCACAAAATTTAATATATATTCAGACCAGCATTGGGTATTCACCATCTTTTAGTCGACTCATGTTTTATTTTCCGCTTAGTATCTCATTTATTCAATTATTTTAGTATGCTTATGATATGCTAGCGTAGGGTTAGATTGGGCTCGCTCGTAATCCTAGGTCCCACGTTTATGTTAGGGGGATAGTCTCGTAGCGTGACTTACCATATCTCTTAAATTCAACTGAAAATAGTATTGTCACGAATAGGAAACCTTGATAGAATGAAATGAGTAGATTTAGTCATTTGACACACTACAATTGATATTGAGTGATATTGTCGCCGAGTACATGGAAACCCTATTATAAAATCCATATTAAAATCTTCCCAGTTCCTAATAAAAATACTAATGTCTTGGGATAAACCTCCCTTTTTTTATGCTTAACATTCACTTTTTGACATTTAAGAAACTTAGCCTGAAAGTCCACAATATCCCCCTTCATTCGATTCTAACAATATATCTCTTATAAATCACGATACCTCTTCATGGCTCCCGAGAGAATAGAATACTGAGAACTATTAGCTTCTCCTTTCCCGAAAATCATCAACATTCAGAATACAGAACCGACTATGATATCTAAGTACCCTATCTCTCCCTTTATGAGAAAGCCTAAACAGACTTTTTGAGTAATGATATACCGTGGTTTCACGGTATTATTAATACTTTTTCCTTAAGTTTAGTGTGTCCAAAAGCCTTTTTGTGCTAAGTTTTATATAAATTTCTCTTTGTTTTGCAGGAAATTTGTCCAAAGATGAATGCGGAGATTTTGAGTGGAAAAAATGCAGAAGAGACCACCTACGGAGCTTATGACGGTCCGTCGTACTTGCGACGGTCCGTAGGTGGCAGCGTAGTGAAGCTACTGAAGGAAGATGGGGAAGTCTGACCAAGTGTGGGGTTACGCAGCTTGTTACGGTCCGTCGTGTCTATGACGGTCCGTCCTGCAGGTTCGTCATGAAGTTCAGAGAAGTAATCCCAGTACCCAGATTCCAAGAGTTGAAGTGTTTTGGAACGAAGACCCTCGACGGACCGTTGCGCCTATGACGGTCCGTCATACTTGCCGTCGAGGGTAATGAAAAGAGCAGCAGAAGGAATTGCACAAGTATGGGACGACAGATTCCATAACGGCCCGTCGTGACTACGACGATCCGTCGACCCAGCCGCGTTTTGACAGATTTCAAGCAAATAGAGTCCTCGTATAAGGTTTTTATTTTCTATAAATAGTTCGAAAAACCTCGTTTTAGATGTCGGATTCTGGACCTTTGATTATTAGGTTAGACTCTGGACCATGGTTATGCTCTGTATTATTAGGTTATCTTTAGACTTTTATCAGTGATTGTTGGGGATTTGTGTTGATTAATCAAGCGAACTTTCTGATTTTACTCTTTCTCATTGAAGTAAGTACATGAAATCTTATATCATATATTTGAATATTGTAATTATGACTATGGGTAACTAAACTCCATAACTAGGGTTGTGGGAACCATAGGCAAATAATGAGATAAACCCTAACTAAAATAACAATTCTAGAATAGTGTCTTGCATGTATTAATAATTCTTTCGCTTAGAAGTCTTTTTAACGGATGGCCAACGTTAGAACTCGCCTTAATGCTACTTGCCGGACCAAGGAGGTAGATAATAGGAAAAGAATTATTAACATAGATTTAGTATATACTATCTAATAGGCTAGTATTGATTGGTACGAGGTAATAACTGAGTCAAATATCGAATGCGATGCTTAATATGAGGTAAAGATAAGGGTTACTATAGCAACACACGTAGCCGGACCAAGGTGCGGAGTGAAATTTTCTAGATGCCGGACCAAGGATTTAGAAATACATAAATTATCACTTTGCATGCAAGATACTAGGAAATAATTGTTATAGTTAGAATTATCAGGTTATGTACCTGTGGGGAACACGTAAACCCTAGTTACTTTGATTAATTGATTAAAATCTACCATTCAAAGCTGTTAAGTGTCTCTTTCAATTTCGTTATTTATTTTCACTCATTTAGAAATAGAAACCCCCCCCCCTTTATTGTTTTTACATTCCAAGGAAGTCATTGACCAAACAATAGTAATAACAAGTTGAAGTTAAGTCTAGACTATTTTCTTCGTGGGAACGATCCCAACCTCACTATTTGGGTTATTTACTTGACACGACCGCTTTACTTCTTATTTGAGAAGTAAGTTTGAGCGTATCAAATAAGAGTTCAAAAGTTCATGTACTTACTTCTCAAATAAGAAGTAAAGCGGTCGTGTCAAGTAAATAAACCAACTAGTGAGGTTGGGATCCTTCCCACGAGGAAAATAGTCTAGACTTAACTTCAACTTGTTATTACTACTGTTTGGTCAATGACTTCCTTTGAAAGTAAAAACAATAAAAGGGGGGTTTCTAGTTTTAAATGAGTGAAAATAACTAACTAAATCGAAAGAGACACTTAACAGCTTTGAATGTTGGAATTAATCAATTAATCAAAGTAACTAGGGTTTACGTGTTCCCCACAGGTTCATAACTTGATAATTCTAACTATAACAATTCTTTCCTAGTATCTTGCATGCAAAGTGATAAGTTATGTATTTCTAAATCCTTGGTCCGACCTCTAGAAAATTTCACTCCGCACCTTGGTCCGGCTACGTGTGTTGCTTTCCTAACCCTTATCTTTACCTCATATTAAGCATCGCATTCGATATTTGACTCAGTTATTACCTCGGACCAATCAATACTACCCTATTTGATAGTATACACTAAATCTATGTTAATAATTCTTTTCCTATTATCTACCTCCTTGGTCCGGCAAGTAGCATTAAGGCGAGTTCTAACGTTGGCCATCCGCTAAAAAGACTTCTAAACGAAAGAATTATTAATACATGCAAGACACTATTCTAGAATTGTTATTTTAGTTAGGGTTTACCTCATTATATGCCTATGGTTCCCACAACCCTAGTTATGGAGTTTAGTTACCCATAGTCATAATTACAATATTCAAATATATGATATAAGAATTCATGTACTTAGCTCAATGAGAAAGAGTAAAATCCGAAACGCTTGATTAATAAACAAAAATCACCAACAATCACTGATAAAAGTCTAAAGATAACCTAATAATACAGAGCATAACCATGGTCCAGAGTCTAACCTAATAATATAAGGTCCAGACTCCGACATCTAAAACGAAGTTTTTCGAACTAATTATAGAAAATAAAAACCTAATTATACGAGGACTCTATTTTCTTGAAATCTGTCAAAACGCGGCTGGGTCGACGGACCTCGCGACGGATCGTCGTAGTCACGACGGGCCGTTATGGAATCTGTCGTCCCATACTTGTGCAATTCCTTCTGCTGCTCTTTTCATTACCCTCGACGGCAAGTATGACGGACCTTCATAGCGCAACGGTCCGTCGAGGGTCTTCGTTCCAAAACACTTCAACTCTTGGAATCTGGGTACTGGGATTATTTCTCTGAACTTCGTGACGAACCTGCAGGACGGACCGTCATAGACACGACGGACCGTCACAAGCTGCGTAACCCCACACTTGGTCAGACTTCCCCATCTTCCTTCAGCAGCTTCACTACGCTGCCACCTACGGACCGTCGCAAGCACGACGGACTGTCATATGCACGACGGACCGTCATAAGCTCCGTAGGTGGTCTCTTCTGCATTTTTTCCGCTCAAAATCTCCGCATTCATCTTTGGACAGATTTCCTGCAAAACAAAGAGAAACTTATATAAAACTTAGCACAAAAAGTCTTTTGGACACACTAAACTTAAGGAAAAAGTATTAATAATACCGTGAACCCACGGTATATCAACACCCTCAACTTAAATTCGTTGCTTGTCCTCAAGCGACGCACTATGACTCAATACGAAATCTTTGTACAATAGTATCCATGTTTTATCCTTTGCAATCATTTGGCTATCAATCCCGATTAATCTCATCAAATCTATGCATGCTATCACTATTAGGCTTGAATTTTGTGGGATCAGAACATGACAAAGACTCACCATGCATTAACACCCATCCTGTTCAATTTCTCACCGAGGTGCTAACAATTCCGGTATTGCAACTAGTGTCCTCACTTTAGAACAAAATCCTCATTTTTCACACAATGATTTCAGTTTGAGTATAAGGATTACTCTTCAACACTCGCTCTTAGAACAAAGTCACTCTCATTCATACATATTGCCATAAGCTTGCCCTTATTTTCACTGCCTTAAGTTCGCTATACAACCCTTAGGATCACGATAGGACTTTCTTAGCTTGTAACATAGGCTCAGGGTCAGGTGGGGTATATTTAGGTATACTTAAGTGACTTTTTTTTTGCCCTCCTTGACATATCGGCTAAACCTTCCCTCTTTCTATCATTTTATCTCGCCCAGTTTCTCATATTTTTCACCTTGCTATTTTCTCTTCTTTCTTCATTTGTGTAAGTGACTCTCTTCTTTTCTTATTTGTAATTCTTGTATATTTTTCTTTTTCTTTACTTTTCTTTCAAAGAATTCTTGAGTCACTTTACTTTTGTTCTTTCTCTCTCTTTGTTCTTTCAACCCCACTTTCCAGAGCATTCCTCATAATAGCCACCCTCAACTCATGGCTTTGCCATGAGTCAAGGTACACAATACCCAAAGTTGGGTCAGGGCCATAACGAAGGTTGTTTACTGCATTAGCCACCCTCAACTTATGCTTTTGGCATAAGCTGAGGTGCACATATCCAAGGAGGAACCAGGGCCAACACATTGTTCCAGGAAAAGATCAGTTGGGGTGAAAAAAAAAGGTCTAATTTAAGCTCAGATTATTTGGATCAAAGAAGGATAAATTTCATTTGGTTTCTTTCATTTAGGCTAGAAATGGGCTTTGCTGAATAAGCGCCTATGATCCTTTCCTAATTGTCTATTACAGCTTACTTTGAGCAGGACTAACCAGGCAAGTTCTAGTTCAGTACCAATAGTGGACTATTCAAATTCTCCTCACACTCACTTGACATCTCATCACTATACCATATTGTCAGACACCTAGTTCGAATTTAAGACTTAGGGTAATGCAATGGTGTAACTCTATTTCATGCTTAGAGCCACACAATTACCAGTTACTATGCCTAGTCATGCATTATTTTCCAGTTTATCAGGATATCATTTAGCCATCATGCTCCAGAATTAAACTATGTACAAAAGATATAAACATGCCGGTTCAACAGAAAAAGTAATCAGTCTTTAGGGGAAAAAGAACACAGGCAAGAAAACCCCAAAATAGGATAGTGAATTGGGCTACTCAGACTTCACCCTAGCACTCACTTTCCATTTACCCCACCCCCAACAAAAAGAGATGCAATTGTCCCCAATGCATAAAAAAATTGAAATACTAGAGTGGTAGGTGAAGCAAACCTGGGGCGCAAAGCGCTGACGATCAGCACGGACCGTTGTGAGTATGACGGACCGTCGTGGGGTCCGTCGTGTCTTACTTAGACTATGTATATATGGAGAATTAGACTATGTATATATGGAGAATTAGACTATGTATATATGGAGAATTAGACTATGTACATATGGAGAACCCTGAAGGAGAGTCTCTGATTAGTATGACGGTATGTACAGGACGAACCGTCATAGGTACGACGGTCCGTTGTGGGTGTCTGTCAGAGGACACTTGAAACAAATGTGGAGACCCCTAGGAGAGGTGTCTCTGACCATTGAAACGGTCATGCAGGACGGACCGTCACAGGTACCACGGTCCGTCATAGGTGTCAGTCAGAGGACACTTAGAAAAATAGAGAGAGACCCTTAGGAATAGGGTCTCTGACAACCAGAACGGTTGTGCAGGACGGACCGTCGACAAGATGACGGTCCGTCGCGTGTGCCCTAGTTTGAAAATAACAGAAGACGTACCTGGCACGACGGATGCTACCATTACTAAAAAGAAAAAGAAAGGAAAAAAAAACTATAAGTATTGGGTTGCCTCCCAGCAAGCGCCTGATTTAACGTCGCGGCACGACTGAGGATACTTGATTACTCAGACTTCATCAAGATGGTATGCCTCTTCCTCTCCGTGTATTTGGCATACAAGGAGGGTGGTTCTGCACAAATCAAAAACAATAAATCAAAGTAAAATCAAGAAAATATCAACCAAACTATAGTAATAAGTTCAAGTTAATCTAAAAACTACTTTCCCCGGCAGCGGCGCCAAAATTTGATACGCTCAAACTTACTTCTTAAATAAGAAGTAAAGCGGTCGTGTCAAGTAAATAACCCAACTAGTGAGGTTGGGATCGTTCCCACGAGGAAAATAGTCTAGACTTAACTTCAACTTGTTATTACTATTGTTTGGTCAATGACTTCCTTGGAAAGTAAAAACAATAAAAGGGGGTTTCTAGTTCTAAATGAGTGAAAATAACTAACTAAATTGAAAGAGACACTTAACAACTTTGAATGTTGGAATTAATCGATTAATCAAAGTAACTAGGGTTTACGTGTTCCTCACAGGTTCATAACTTGATAATTCTAACTATAACAATTCTTTCCTAGTATCTTGCATGCAAAGTGATAAGTTATGTATTTTTATTAGTGATTGTTGGGGATTTGTGTTGATTAATCAAGCGAACTTTCGGATTTTACTCTTTCTCATTGAAGTAAGTACATGAATTCTTATATCATATATTTGAATATTGTAATTATGACTATGGGTAACTAAACTCCATAACTAGGGTTGTGGGAACCATATGCAAATAATGAGGTAAAACCCTAACTAAAATAACAATTCTAGAATAGTGTCTTGCATGTATTAATAATTCTTTCGCTTAGAAGTTTTAACGGATGGCCAACGTAGAACTCGCCTTAATTCTACTTGCCGGACCAAGGAGGTAGATAATAGGAAAAGAATGATTAACATAGATTTAGTGTATACTATCTAATAGGCTAGTATTGATTGGTACGAGGTAATAACTTAGTCAAATATCGAATACAAATCGGGACCATTGTTAGACTCTAGACCATTGTTAGACTCTGTTAGGTAAGACTATTGGATTGTTAGACATCATATTAGTAGACTCTTTGTATTAGTGTTAGACTTTTGACTATCATTGATTGTTGGTGATTTGTGTTGATTAATCAAGCGAACTTTTGGATTTTACTCTTTCTCATTGAAGTAAGTACATGAACTCTTATTTAATATAAGAAGTAAAGCGGTCGTGTAAAGCAACGGCGATTCGGACCAAGAATTTTCTTAGCCTTCACATCCATCACAAAAGACGATTCGGACCCATTATGAACCATAACACCACCCTTGATGGAATACACTAGTTTTACACCTAATCGAGCTAACCTTTTAGCATACTAACCAACTCTTTCTTTTCATCCTCAACATGGGAAACACTACACATTAATTTTTGACTAAGAGAATCTGCTACCACATTTGATTTACCGATGTTATAAAGGACATTCAAGTCATAATCATTCAATAATTCTAGACACCTTTTTTTGGTGAAGATCCAATTCTTCTTCATTTAACACAAATCGCAGGATCTTATGATCCGTGAAAACATAATCATGAACCCTATACAAATAGTGCCTCCATATCTTTAAGGAGAATACAACTGCGACTAATTCAAGGTCATGGGTAAGATGATTCTTCTCATGAATCTTAAGTTGCTTGAATGAAAGGAAATTACTTTACAATTTTTTGTAAGCACACATTGATTGAATAACACTATCAAATATAATTTATCCAGTTTTAAGAGTCAATGATTGTTAGTCTGTATATAACCCAACAAAATAAGTTGGGATTACATGACTAATATTCCAAAGAAAAGTGTTAAAATGTTTGAATCAACTACAGGAATAAATATTATCAAAGAAAAAAGGGTCAAATGCCCCCTAAAGCTTTTGCCATATTTCCAACTACATACTTAACCTTTGGGGGGGGGGGGTCCTATTACCCCCCTGAGCATTTTTTTTCATATTATTTCACCCTCAAACTCTGACATGGTCACCTATGCAAGATTTATTAAAATTATTTGTACACACGCTCTGTACACGTGTATAATCGTGGACCCCACGACTTTACAAGACATGAAAAACTTGACACGTGTGACATCTTTACCTTTACATTTTGACAAAAGTCTTCTTTCCCTCCAAAAACAAAGAAAACCCCTTTCTTGTTTCTTCTTTCTTCTTTGTTCTTCCAAACGTATTGAGTAGCCATTGTTGAATCGGAAAGCCTACTTGCGATTTCTGAGAAAAAGGTTAGATCTTTACTATTTGAATACTATTTTGATGTTAGTGTTTGATTAGAGTTTTATTTTTATTGTGTATTCAAATGTTATTTGACTAGTATTCTATAGTTTGTAGTATATTTGAGCCTTTTAATGTTTATTAGGGTTATTCTTTACCAACTAAATGTTATATTGATATTTGATTTTAGTTGTGATGGTAGTGTTATTTTAATGTTTATTAGGATTTTGTTGAACTGGAATTCAAATGCCATTTTGATATGTGTGTCGTAGTGTTAGGGGTTTTGTTTATTAGTGTTTGATTAATAGTGTTCGATTAGAAATTTTGTTTCTTTTTCTTTTCTCCCTAGTTCTGTTGCTTCTGAATTTTTTAAGTAACTAAATAATTCTTAGAAAACATAGTTTCTCATTTCCTTACTAGTGTTACATTGTTCAGTTAGGACATGGGTGGATTTACTTTGATTACGTTAAGATGGTATCATGGTGGAGTCTTAGATTTGAGTAGTGCACAACTAGTTTACAGTGGTGGGCGAGTCACAGAATTTTTGGATGTTGATGTGGATAGACTATCCTATTTGGAATTAATAGGGTATATAAAAGAATTGGGATACACAACAACTTGCACATTTAGTATCAAACCTCCTAACAATGGCATTTTGAAAGATATTCAAAATGATATGGATATTTTAGAGTTAAGTTGTTCTTTGGAAGATGGAGATATTGTCGAGGTATATGTAAAACACTTAATTGATGATGCAATTGAGGACCCCACCCCTATTTTATTAGAAAATGTCCCTCATTGGGATATGGAGGAACGTAGTTCATACTTTAATAAAGTAAATGGACAAAGTGGGGTAGGTGAAGACCCCTTTACTTCCTTTGATACTAGATATCAATCTACCCGAACTCCTTTCACAACTCCTGCTACTGGATCTGCCTCTACCCCAACTCCTTCAACTATAGCTGCTGTTTTTAAATCTCCTTTCACTGCCACTCATTCCACTACAAATCCTACCACTACAACTGCTCCTCCTTGATCTACTTCCACTATTGAGACTGTAACTGAAGATGTTGATGATCTAGTTTCAGGCCCTGTTGAATATGATTTCTTAGAAGAAGTGGGTTCTGATTACTCAATAAAAGATAGTTCTGAGTCTGAATGTGGATTGGTGGGAGATGATTATGAGGACTATGGTATTGATGTACATGAAGAGGTTAGGGATTTGAGGGCTAAAAGAGATCCTTTCAAAGAAGAAAAAGAAAAGAGAGAGTACCACCTGATACTGAAGAGGTACTGATAGGTGAAGTTGGACCAGATTTAGGTTTTGCTGAAACTCAAAAAGGTAGATTAAGTGTTGAAGGAATATTAAGAGGTGATGAGACTTATTTTGCAAGATCTAATGATGGCAGTTTTGAAATAGATGAAGGTGAATTTAGTGATGAATGTGTTGAATGTGAATGAGTAAATTTACCAAGTGTAAATTTACCAAGCAAAAGGAGGCCAAATAATCAAAAAATTATACATGATCCTACTGCCAAGAAAGTTGTATGGCAGTTGGGTATGGTCTTTGCAGATGTGAATGAATTTAGAAGAGCGGTAAGTAAATATGTTGTCCAAAGGAGAGTTAAAATAGAGAAGTGTGTGAATGAGACAAAAAAGTTGTATGTAGGTACAAGGAAGGTTGTCCATGGATTTTGTTTGCATGTCTTGAAAAAACAACAAACGATTATATGATAAAGACAAACAATCCAAAGCATAATTGTAACAGCACAACTAGAAACTATTTGTGTAATGCAAAGTTCATCGCTATACATTTTAGAAAGAGGATTAATGAGCAGCCAAATATAAAAGTTTTCAAGTTGCTAGAGTTGATAAGGAAAAAATTTAGAATTCATGTTGCCAAGACTACTGTTAAAAGGGCAAGAGGTAAAGTGTTGAAAGAGATCATGGGTGATCATGTTGTGGAATTTTGGAAAATTCTTAACTATAAAGATGAACTGTTGAGGACCAATCCAGGGAGAACTTGTGTTTTTAAACATAGTGAACTTGATGTTCTTGGTAGGCCAGTATTTCAGAGATTTTACATATGTTTTGATCCATTGAAGACGGCATTCCAAAATTGCAGAAAATTCATTGGTTTAGATGGTTATTTCATTACAAGGCTTTGTGGAGGACAATTGTTAGTTGTTGTGGCCAGAGATGGTAATAACTAGATGCGGCCACTTGCTTGGGCAGTAGTTGAGTATGAAAAAAGAATACATGGACATGGTTTATCAAACTTTTGAAGTATGATCTAAGACAAGGAGATGGTGAAAATCTTACTCTGATTACAGATATGCAGAAGGTATATGTACGATTTTTTTATTTTGTATTTGTCTTTATCAATTTTCATATATTTGTTATTATAACACATCTAAATCGATTACAGGGATTAATACGAGTAATTCAAAATATTTTAGCTGTTGCTGAACATAGAATGTGTGCTAGACACATCTTAGCTAACTTGGCTAAGGACTGGAGAGGTCTCTAAAGAAGACAACTATTTTGGTCTATTGCAAAGAGTACCTTTGAATCTAAATTGAGGAAAAATGTTGCAAATATGAAGTTGCTTGGTACAGAAAAAATGACGGATGATCTTATGTATGACAACATAGAGTTCTGGTGTAAGGGTTACTTTAGTACTCAAGTAAAATGTTATTCTGTTCATAACAATTTCTCTGAGTGCTTTAATTCATGGATCTTGGCACCTAGACACAAGACAATTATCACTATGCTTCAAGAGATAAGAGTAAAAATGATAACCATAATAACAATTTTAAGATAGTTCACAAATACTTCGATGCGTTATTTTACTCCAATGTGTATAAAGGTACTACAAGAGAATATTGATAGGTCAATGAATTGTATTTAATTGAATGGAGTTGATGGGTTTGAAGTGAGAGAAGGACCATTTCAACACATTGTGGATCTTTGTAGTTGGATTTGTAGTTGTAGGGTATGGCAGTTAAAAGTCATACCATGTGCATATGCTGTGGTTGCCATTTACTTTAATAAAGGTGAACCCCTTCACTACACCGACCATTGTTATAGTAAGGAAACTTACTTGAAGACTTATGCGAATATCCTTCGACCTATAACAAACATGGACATGTGTCCTAAATCTACTAACCCGACAGTTGCACCACCTAAAAAAAAGCATGCCTCGTAGGCCATGTAAACTTAGAAAGAAGGAAGCTGGTGAAAGTAAAAAATATGGAGAGCCACCTAGAACTGGACTTTCCATGACATGTAGTAAATGTAATGTTAGAGGCAACAACAAGAGAGGATGTCCACAAAAGGTTGAGTCATCAGCAAGGGAAGACCCATCAAATATAGAAAAGGGAAAGGCCAAAACTTCAGGTTTCGGCAGACCAAAGGTAAAATCTTTAACATTTATTTGGTATGTGATATTAATCTCATATGTAATAGTTACATTTATTTTAAATATATGTACATAGAAAGAACAAATAGAAGCTGAGCATTCTACAAAGAGGTCAAGAGGAAGACCACATGCAGAACCTAGTGCATCTCAAGGACCTGCAAAGAGGTCAAGAGGAAGACTATCTGCTACAACACCTAGTGCATCTCCAAGACCTGCAAAGAGGTCGAGATGAAGGCCACCTTTTGCACCGAGTGCATCTCAAGGACCTAGTGCATCTGCAGCACCTACAAAAGGTGCAAGCGGAAGACCACCTGCCACCCCTAGTGCACCTAATGCATCTGCAACACATGCAAAGAGTGCAAGAGGAAGACCACCTGTAGCACCTCGTGCACCTTCTACATGTCCATCGCCTGATAATAGAAACAAAGGAAGAGGAAGGGGTAGGAGAAACACAACCTCATACAAAAGGCAAGCAGTCATTGGAATGGGTATGTTTCAAGCTGAAGATGGATTCAAAGGTCTTAATGTTAGTGCTTTCTATTGATTCAATTATCCTATTTTTTAATGTTTAACTACAAATTCAGTAAGTATTATTTCATACTTTAAATACAGCCTGGGATGTCAAGTTGTAAGATCTTCTCTACTGGTTCAACAAAGGTGACAAAATCTGCTGATGTTACTGTTGATATTGGTCACAAACCAAGTACTGCACCCAAGTTGAAATGGAATGGAAAAGCAGCAATCATAACAACAAAACTTCGACAAATGAGAGGGGAACAGAGAAAATCAATAGGAAGTAGTTCAACCAATCAAATCTAGGAAGTAATGATATTGTATTACTGTTTTAAGTAGGCAAGAAAACATTTCCCATTTTGAATGATGATGTACTGGTAGTGAACATCAAATTATGTTTCTGTTTTGATCTTTTATTGTAATTTGACATTGTGTGTGGCCTGTTTTACAATCGATTATGTCTATTAAAGGTCGTTTCACATACAAATTGTGTTATGATTATCCTTATTTATCGTAGCATAGACACTAATATAGACACTTTTTAAAATGGTGTTATGTCTACTAAAGACATGTTTTACAATTGAAATATTTAATGATATTCATATACAAAATTTCGCATAATACATATGATAATCAATATAAAGTTTCAACTCGTTTCACTACTAACTACTGACATACATTATGGCAATTCAATTAGTTCAATACTTGAATGAACCCTACTTTGAAATAGGTTGTTCATGAACAAAGCTGCAACACAAATCGAAATACATAAAGTGACCTTCCAATCAGTACACCATTTAAAATTTCTTCGTTTTAACATCTTCTTTCCTGTCAAATTATCAATCAAAACTTGTTGCTCATTGATTTGAATATGTCTCTTCAAAACTTCATCTTCCAACTGTTTGATTTTGTTCAAAAATTTTGGGTGGATAAATTGGGATTTTGGATCAATTTCTTCTCTATCTCACCATCGAAAAAAATTACAATTGTGCAACTGAAAAATAAAAATAATATATTACGCTATTAATATTCACATCAGTTATACAAAATCAAATAACTGAAGAAAAGTAACATACACCATAGTAGGGGCATGACCAAATCGTCTACCGGGATTTGACTTCGACCAAAAAGTCTTCATATGAAACAAATTTCCATGTTTGCATCTTACTATGGTTTTGAGTATCGGGTCTGATTCTTCCATGCATAGCTTATTAAATTTCACGTAAGACATTACTAACCCTAATAACAAAAAATATACATGTCTAACTGGGGGGAAAATCAAGCTAAAATTCTACAAAATTTGAAACCCTAACTTCAATCTTAGTTGAAGAAGTTACGAAAATGTTTGATAATAAGAAAAAAATGGTTGATGAAGAACAATGGTGGATGAAGAACAAAGAAGAGGGAGCTTTTGTTTAAGATGAACAAAGAACAATGGTGGATGAAGAATAAAGTGAAAAAAAAAATTATGATTAATAAAGAGTAAAGTTACCGTTGGGAGGATTATTTGGACTCCACATTGAAATTTTTTTAAGTTCTTACGCGCCACACGGAGGTGAGTTCACGTATGTGACCATGTCAGCGTCTGAGGGTGAAATAATATATAAAAAAATGTTCAGGGGGTAATAGGATCCCCGCAAAGGTTAAGTGTGTAGTTGGAAACATGAACAAAGCTTGAGGGGGCATTTGACCTTTTTCTCTATTATCAAATAAAGGCATTATTAGAATCAAGGGTTGACACGAATGTAAAGTAAGGGGATCTTGGTTAAAAATAATCAAATACACTAGCAATCAACACAAAAATAACAACTATGAGACAGTTTCTTGTGATGCGATTCCATTATACGATAATATATAAAAATAGGTAGTTGCAATTATTAAAAATAGTTTTAAATTAGTGAATAAGCTAGAAATTAGAGGGGATGAACTTTCTATCGAACAAATTATCCCAAATCTAGTTGATTTCTCTCGAATATCAACAACCATAAAAATAAGAACACCATATGATTTATTTCATTAACTATACTAAGCTGAATGAGTGGAAAAGGGTTTAGGACTCACTCTCTCGAGATGAACCCATGAAAACCTAATACCCACATCAATCAATCAATAATCTTGGTTTTAAAACCTCTCTCTCTCGAGCAAGCCAAAAACACAAAGGTAAAACTGCATTTGCAACTACAATTCTTTAAATTAAACAACAATTAATGATTGAAATCACTTCTAAAAAACATTTAGACTAACAATTAACTGTACCAAAAAACTAAATCACCGCATAATCACATAATCAAACTCCATGAATTGGAGATTTAGCTAAACATTTTCAAAAAATAAAAATTGCTATTGTGTCTCAATAAACTTTATAAGATTAATTTCGTCCTTTCAATACTTCAAGTTGAAGAATCTCAAAGACTCACTTTTAATTTCTCAAAAGTGAAAAAGTTAAATTCTTCAAATTTAAGGAAAAATTATCTCAATGCTTATAGTTCGATGTAAAAAATAACAAAATGACAGATGATTAACTTAAACCCCCCATACTAAACGTTCAAAAACGTATTTATGGTCGCCAAAATATTACACGAAGGGCCATTTGGCGCAGTAAGTCGAGCTCGCCAATCAACTCGGCGATCCACCATTTGGTCTAAGTCTTTGCCTCTTTGCCTTCTCCTAAGCTTCCTCAAGTTCTGTAACTTTGGGCAATCTAACACTGCATCTCGGAGCTACTAAACGATTCACCAACTGCTCCTTTTTCTCGCCATCTTGGTTTTATCTTTCAAGGCTTTGTAATCTAGAATTTTAGGCGAAGTAATGACCCTTCAACAACTCGCCAAAGGGATTTGGTTATCAACATACTTTCATTTCTCCGTTGTTTAATCTCACATTATTTCTCTTTACAAATTAGTGTCCATGATTTTGTCCCCTAATCCATATACGTAGAAATCAAGGGTTTTACATTAGTGATTTGCATAAAATAAACATTGAGGACACTATATCATTTTCAATGAGCCCTAAATGATCCAAATATCATACTCATCAACACTCTCAACTTTAACTTTTTTGTTTTGGTCAAGTAAAATTTATGTTCAGCAGTTCAAAAAGGATGCCCCGAACAGTGATACACAAGACTCAATTATGAATGTAGACAACAAGACTCAACTTACTCATGCAAGGGTCAATTGTACGCTCAAAGGTTCAAGTTTTGATTCATCATTACAAAAGATTCTCAAGCTCACAATGCTTGCTTCAAATGCGAGTTCAAGCTCAAAAAAAGTTGCCTAGATTTCCTTACACAAATATTGATTCCATATTCCTACACAATTTCTCAATACTTTATTGTTATGGAATCACATAAAACTCGCACACTCACAAAGATAAACACTTGGTCCACCCATATGGTTGACCTTATTTTCCAACCAATACTTGTTTCAGCTCAGTCAAGATCAAATAGCTCTTTTTAGGGCTTGTAACGGGTTGAGTGTAACAAATGGGAGCACCCCCTAGTCGTCACACGACGAACTCAACCTCCCGGGGGTGTTATACAAGCCTTTCAGCGTGCATTTATTACATAAGTATGAAAAGTAGTACGGAATTTCAAACTTTTCCTAAATAAAGTCAACAAGGAAACTCTTTTATAAAACATAAAAGAACTAAGTCTCATCATAAGCCATCATAGACTCGAACATTAAGACAATAAAATTAGGCTCACGACCCTTATATCAATTTGAAACTTATAGTCTAATACAAAGTATTTAATGAAATAAAACTAGAAACATAGTCCATCTTCTCGAGCATATGAGGTCATACCAATCTTGAGAGAAATCTACTTCCAGAGCATCAATACTACAATTCCTCATTTGCCACCACCTACAGTTGTAGACATAAAGAAACATATGGAATTAGCACAATTAATGCACTATGTATGGACAATATGCAAGAAAACCATGCAAAAAAGAACACTTTAATTAAAATATGCTTTTCATGCTATTATGCTAAAAATCACATACGACAAGTATAAGAAACATATTTTAGTCAATATTCACAAGTAAGGTATGACCACAATCATTACAAAACCCATTCATCCATTTAGAACCTCTAACGAAGGTTATCCTAAGACCCACCTAGGTAAGAGGTTAAGAGACCACCCATACAACCTCTTCAATAAAAACCTAAAGTGCTCCTCAAGCAATCCTAGGTAGGAACCTTTATAACTAACTATATCTTTACTAAGTGAACATTATTCATTTAAGCTTTTTAGGAGAAAACTAACAAATAGGGGACTTTACATAATGGTCTTTGAAGACCTAGGGAAGACACTCTAGAAACTTCAAAGCCTACTCATGCCATTTGTAGATAACATTCCATACCACTACATACACGTTGTAGAACCTATCCAATAGCTAAAGTTTACATCCCACATGAAGAGAACAGGCATTAAATGACATAGAGCACACTAGCTAGGTATGGAGTCCAATGTCATCAAAACCCCACACCGTAAAAGGTTTTCTACTTGCCAAAGGTAGAACTAGGACACATCCCGTGTAGGCACATGGTTTAAGGGATACCAAGGGCTTCTTTGTACTCTAGTATCATTCTCAAGTAGAGCTACTACAACAAGCATATCCACTCAGTGCTTTTCCTTGGTTCTCATAGAGGACGTTCATTCACATAATTGTATTTTAGAAGGTACCATTTCGATGTCCTACCCACTAAAAATACCGCTACCAAGAAGGAGTCCACAAGGGTTGCCGATCAAGGTTCATTAGGATAGGTCATTCATGATATGGGTACCACGCTGGTTCTATCCTGTTTACTTCAATATTAACGTTCTTATCATATTAAAGGTTCCATATTAGTCATTCATAGAAGGGAACCTAGTTTAGGTCTACCGATGCTAGTCTTTCATTATTTCATTCATTTAAGACAAGGGTGCCTAACCCTACCAAGTCAAGACACATCATTTATCATACCATTTATTCAATAAAATTCAAGTACCAAGTAGGAAAAACTAGATCTACCAATAAAAGATACAACATCATTCTACAAAGACTCTTCTTCATTTTCATTTATCAACAATTACAGAAGGAGTACTTCCAATGATAACATGATAGCATCCATATAAGACTATTTATACATTCACATATACCATATCATCCTTCACATTATATACCCATCTAAGCCATAACATGATAGTACTACAATTCATATAATAATGCCGACAAGGCCATGATCATAACATTATAACAATCAAACATTGTTACAATAAGTGGACCATACAAATCAATAAGAATTCGATTTCAATTCTACATTAAATGATTAACTATGTCAACTACCACCTTCCAATAGCAACAATTACCATCCCTCAACATCTCCAACAATACCACATATTAATGGAACTTACAAATTACAAAACCCATAAGCCTAAGACCACTAATTAATCAATATCAACAATTCAACAAAACCCAAGATAGATATCAATACTATGAATATAATTATGAACAATTCGAACCATGATCAACATATAATTCAATACCCAATAACAATCTAAACATGAACTGAACATAATTAGATCATCATCAATATACCCACATTAGAGCAAAAATTAGAAATCCAAGGAATACATGAGTTTCTGGAGTTTTTTTAATCTCAAAACCATTAATTAACGTTGAATACTTCATTAATCATCAATTTAAACCTTTTAATGCAAGATACCATGCTTAGAATTCGAAATAGGTTTGTATTTTGAGATATTTTGAAAAGCCTTTGAAATTGGCTCCAAGAATCAAGTATTAAATCACTATACATTATTGATTTTCTATCCACAAAATTAGGTATGAAACTATGAACAATTTAATATTTTTCCTTGGAACTTGAAGGTTCTTCAATGGAGGATCTTGACTAGAGAGAGAATTTAGGTAGAAGGAGAGCATATTTTTTTATTCTAATTGAGGATTGGGGTTTTTGATTAGGGTAATGGTATTATAATGACCTAATATCAATAATTAATACTACCCGAAAATGATAACAACATGGATAACATGGATCACATAAAAGATTTAGAGGAGCTTCATGGACACAAAATCAAGAAGAACAATGTGTGGAATGTTAGTTAAGAGAAATAAGAAAGATGTCATTCGTACAAATGGTCATCTCATAATTTTAAAAAATTCACAAAAGAAGACAACCAAACAAGGCCCTTACATCATTAAGGGTAAAAATGTCATAAAAAGTGTCTTTATTTTATTAGTATAAATAGTAGTTTCTTTTATTTTTGAAGACATAGACTACATGAATTTTTAAGTTAAATGAACAAGCTCTTTCAAGAGTGTATTTAAATGGTGGAATCCTTTTAGGTTAGATTAGCTTAGTGTTTCTTAATCTAGATTATTGATGGGTGGATTTTCATTGTTGATTTAGAACTTCCTAACCTTGATTTCACTTGAGCTTGCTCATTTGTCGTTTTCAATTCTAGTTGTTTCTTTTTGAATTCAAGCTTCTCTTCTTCCTTGGTTGATTGTTCAATCAATTAACCTTTCTTCTTTCTCATCTCTTATTTCTAATCTATCTTACTTTTGTGTTGTCTAATCTTACTTTTGATTTCAATTAGTTTCTTCCTCAAATGGAACCCTTATCATATAGTATCAGAACCTAGGTTTAGAATTATTCTTACAAATCTACTCTTAGGTTGCAAAAACAAAAACAAAAAGTCAAAAATTCGTCCAAAAAAAATCTGAAATTTTTTTGTTTTGATTTGTTATATTTGACACTAGATCATTGTTTCCTAGTGTATTTCGAGTCTACGTTTCAAATTTTGTTCAATTCGGATTTGTAGAAGTGAAGTTATCTATGAGGAGTTTCAAGTTTTTCAAACATTGTAAGTGGCTCTTTTGATTGAGGAGAAATTGGAGATTAATAATTAGTGGGATTTGTTCTCTAAGTTAAAGATAAGATAATCCTTAATTTTCAGCCAAATACGAGTTTATTTGAGTATAATGACATTTATTGTGTGCTCTTGGAGTTCTAGGTGTTCTTGATAATCTTCAAGTTGTTGTTGAAGAAGATGAAAGAAGGTACAGTTGATGCAATATTCTCAAGTCAAACTCGGTCAAAGTGTTTATTGGTCCACTTGTGGAACTTTGAAAAAAATTAAATCGAAATTCAAAAAAAATAAAAATTGAATTTAAAAAATTAATTAATTAATTTCCAAATGGACAACTACTTTAACAGCCAATGGTTAAAGTCAACAGTTGCCTGCTGAGTCAGCAGCTACATGGGGCCAGTCAGCGGACAACACACAATCTGCCAGCACCAATAAGGCCCAGACGCCAGCGCGTGAGGGTCACTTTCAGAGGCTGAAAATGGTAGGTTTTCCCTTGAAAGTCCAAAATAATTCTAAGTATGGGAAGTTTTTGACCTAAAATTTTTTCTAATTGTCAAAAATTCGTGATTCTTTTACTACAACTTTTCCCTTCAATTCCCTAACTATTAACTAATATCCTTAACTACTTGGTAACTAGTTTTAAATATCAAATCATCGAATCAAAGTCTTACAATAAATGAATTTTTTAGACTTATAAATTTTCTAAATGTCCAAATTCACTTTATCTTGTTGTTTTTGTTGTTGTTCTTCTTCTTCTTCTAAACTAATTTTACTTCTATTTTTCAACTACTTAACAATCATTAACATCTTTGCTTACTTGTTAACTAGTTTTTAATAATCAAATAATTTCTTTGATTCTTCAAATTATGTAAGAAGTAGTAATCCTTCTACTTTTGTTACTTTGTTTATTTTGAGTACGAATCTTTTGGAACTTCTTTCTTTTAGTTTTCTTATATTAATTCGTTGATAACCTTCTTGATTAAATTCCTTTGGATTTTTGGGTCATTCTTGTTTCAAGAATCACAATAATCCACTTCACCATAAAGAATTAGTAATCTTGTGAATTGATTAGGTAAATGTAGTTCTCTATCAACTTTGGGAAGACGCTTTAGGAAGGTGAGTGTGAGTTCAAATATCAGAGGTCTGAGAATTTTTTCTACTAACCTTGTTTGATAGGTTTTGTAGGTACCTAAGGTTATTACAAAAAAGAATATCATTCGTAACTTTTGAATATTATGGATATCACATTAGTGAATACATTTGTAGAAATGTAAGTTAACATCATAATGTAAATGAGTTTTGTTTTGTCTATGCAGGTCCTTATAATCATGGAAATGGGGCTCTTGTTTATGATGGTGATTCTTATGTTGTCTCACGGGATAATGACCATGATATTGGTGAGAACTACTACTCCGGAGATGATTTTGAGATGACTGGAACATATGATTCTTGTGATGATGTTTAGGGTGTAGAAGATATTTAAGGTGTATACCATTGCGACAATGAAGGTTCTCAAGCCTTGTACCATGGTTATGATGGTGATATGAGGTACAATTCTTTTAGTCCTGATGAATGCTTTGAGTAGAATCTAGAAGTTGTGAGGTCAAATTTTCTTCCTCGTCTTGTTCTACTTCCTATTCTTTAAAAGAAGGCATAAATGTTTGGGCGAGACCATTTTAAGGTTATCGTGTGGATCACAAAAGCACTACATTCACTACTTCTTGAAATGTGATGACTTATTCTTCTCATCCTAGCTTCAATGTTTCTTGTTATATATATGGTGATGAAGTTGGAGGTAGAGGAGGAATAACACTAAGACATGAAGTAGTAGAGTTAAGAGAATCTTTTTGAATGTTGAGGGAAGATTTTAAAGATTTCTTGCGGATGTTTCAAAAGGTCAACTTTATGGTACAAAAGAGGAAAGCTATTCATCATGAAGATAACCCTAAGGAATTACGCTTGGATGAAAAACTAGATACTCCTTGTAAGGTTGGAACTAAGGATTTGAAAATGGAAGTCAAAACACCCACTCCTTGTGCACCAAAATGGAAATTAAACTTAAAGGAATTTTCTAACCTTTAAAAATGAATCATTGGAACTTTCCTATCTCCGATAAAACTGAGAGACAAAGGATTAAGCGGAGTAAGGGTGTGAAAAGTTACAACTCGAGAGTGGAAAAAGGAGAGTTGGGTGGAGATATGTGAGAGGGTTGTCACATTTTTCTTCTAAGTCATGTAAATTTTAGTTCTCTAGTTGTCCTAACAAATTTTATTTATCTAGTTGTTTGCTAACATTTGCAGGTATCCTTTGAAGCAAGCCAAGTGAGGCAACTCAAAATGTACAGAACCACGAGGTTCTTGAAAGCTTCCAAAAAGAGAAAAATGTGCTTCAATGTTGATAGACAAGGTGAAGACACTTCTTCCTATGAGATACAAGGTAACAATGCTAAATCTTACATGTTCTTGAACTTGGAACATCATTATGTATCTAATAATCCATTAAGTGTAAGTAATAACTTGTGTTTATGTGAGCATGGTGAATCCTTACCTTGTTATATTCTTGATAATACTTTGTGTGATGATAATATCCTTGTTGTGAGTGATCAAGCACTAGTTTTTCGTATTGATGACTGATATATCATGGTTTCACGGTATAATTAATACTTTTTCCTTAAGTTTAGTGTGTCCAAAAGCCTTTTTTGTGCTAATTTTTATATAAGTTTCTCTTTGTTTTGCAGGAAATCTGTCCAAAGCTGAATGCGGAGATTTTGAGCGAAGAAATGCAGAAGAGACCACCTACGGAGCTTATGACGGTCCGTCTTGCTTGTGACGGTCCGTAGGTGGCAGCGTAGTGAAGCTGCTGAAGGAAGATGGGGAAGTCTGACCAAATGTGGGGTTACGAAGCTTGTGACGGTCCGTCGTGTCTATGACGGTCCGTCCTGCAGGTTCGTCATGAAGTTCAGAGAAGTGATCCCAGTACCCAGATTCCAAGAGTTGAAGTGTTTTGGAACAAAGACCCTCGACGGACCGTTGTGTCTATGACGGTCCATCGTACTTGCCGTCGAGGGTGGTGAAGAGAGCAGCAGAAGAAATTGCGCAAGTATGGGACGACGGAGTCCATGACGGTCCGTCGTGACCATGACGGTCTGTCGCGTGGTCCGTCGACCCAGCCGCGTTTTGGCAGATTTCCAGCAAACAGAATCCTTGTTTAATTAGGTTTTTATTTTTTATAAATAGTTCGAAAAACCTCGTTTTTGAGGTTAGACTCTTTTAGGTTAGACTCTTAGATAGTTAGACACTGTATTAGTAAACATCATATTATTAGACTCTGGATTATTGATCAGTGATTACTTTGAGAATCTTGCAAGTGATTATTGGTGATTAATCAATCAAACTTTCGGATTTTACTATTTCTCATTGAAGTAAGTACATGAATTCTTATCTACTATATTTGAATATTGTGTGTATGGCTATGAGTAACTAAACTCCATAACTAGGGCTGTGGGAACCATATGCAAATAATGAGATAAAACCTAACTAAAATAACAATTCTAGAATAGTGTCTTGCATGTATTAATAATTCTTTCTCTTAGAAGTCTTTTTAACGGATGGCCAACGTTAGAACTCGCCTTAATGCTACTTGCCGGACCAAGGAGGTAGATAATAGGAAAAGAATTATTAACATAGATTTAGTGTATACTATCTAATAGGCTAGTATTGATTGGTACGAGGTAATAACTTAGTCAAATATCGAATACGATGCTTAATATGAGGTAAAGATAAGGGTTAGGAAAGCAACACATGTAGCCGGACCAAGGTGCGGAGTGAGAATTTCTAGATGCCGGACCAAGGATTTAGAAATACATAACTTATCACTTTGCATGCAAG
>NC_028640.1:21864872-21868372 GCF_001406875.1 Solanum pennellii
GGAGTGTTTCCTCTCTCACTGACGGGAGAGGCTGCTATATGGTTCACTGAGCTCCCATACAACTCAATCTTCACTTGGAACCAATTAAGAGATGTTTTCTTAGAACGCTACTATCCGGTCTCCAAGAAAGTAAACCACATAGACAGAGTGAACAACTTTGTGGCACTACCAGGAGAGTCAGTTAGTAGTTCTTTGGATAGATTCACCTCATTCTTGAGAAGTGTTCCAAATCACCGTATAGATGACGAGTCACTGAAGGAATACTTCTATCGGGGACAGGATGATAACTATAAAGCGGTGTTGGACGCTATAACAGGTGGATCTTATGGGGAGTGTCCTTATCCTGAGATCACTGAAACATTAGAGNAGCAGGTGGATCTTATGGGGAGTGTCCTTATGCTGAGATTGCTGAAAAATTAGAAAAAATCTCCAGGAATAACAAAGCTTGGAGTACTAGGAAGTCTGACACAGGGAGAAACACCTTCGCAGTGCAGTCCACTCACAACCCAGCCACAGATGTGTTTCGTGAAGAAATGGCTCAGATAAGAACTGAGCTTGGGTTGGTACTAAAACATGTCACTGGGGGTGCTGAAAAGATAAATGCAGTTAACTACTTGTCGAAACCACCGCCACAGAACGATGAGTGTTATTATGAGGAGGATTCCTATGCAGTAAATGAACAGATGGGGGGTTTCCGACCAAGTTCACAAGGATCTAATCAGGAGAATTGGCGCCAAGGTCGGAACTATCGTAACTACAATCGTGAGGGTCATTATGTCCGAGATTAAAACTACAATCGCGACAACAACTTCAACAGGGGTAACTATGGTAATAGAAACGACAGGAATGGACCCTATGTTCCTACTCAAAATCGTGAAGTTACTCCTAGGGATGGTGGAGGTAGTATGTCGCGAGTTGAGGATATGTTGCATAAAATGATGAGGAGATGCGATGGTAGTGATGAGCACAATAAAGAGTTGAGGAATGATTTAGTGGGTATTGGGCAAAAAGTTGATACACATGCAATATCGATTAAGCAACTTGAGTTACAATTGGCCCAATTATCTGCAACTGTGAACCCACGGCAACCGGTCACTCTTCCTAGCAACACTGTCCAAAATCTGAAAAATGATGGACATTGTATGGCAATTACTACTCGCGGTGGCAAGCAAACCATTGACCCACCTATGCCATCTAATGAGAAAAAGGTGACAAAAGAATCTGACAAAGTGGTAGATGTTGATGCTGAATTAGAGGATAACACTGCAAAAGATGCTGAAGTGCCTAAAAAGGTAACTCCTATGCCTAGGCCACCACCCCCATTTCCTCAAAGATTATTGATAAAGACCGAGGATGGCAAATATCGGCGTTTTATAACAATGTTGAAGCAACTTTCTATCAATGTCCCTTTGGTAGAAGCTTTAGAACAAATGCCCGGTTACGCCAAGTTTATGGAAGATCTGGTCACAAAGAAACGATCGGTCACTTTTGAGGATGATGATAGAATGCAGCATTGTAGTGATATTGCTACAAGATCTCTGGTCCAAAAGAAAGAAGATCCGGGTGCGTTCACTATTCCTTGTACAATCGGGCTATTACATTTTGCGAAAGCATTATGTGATCTGGGGGCAAGCATAAATCTCATGCCCCTCTCGATTTACAAGAAGTTGGGTTTGGGTGACCCAAAGCCCACTGCGATGCGGCTACTGATGGCTGATCGAACAGTAAAACAGCCTATAGGGATACTCCACGATGTGCTAGTAAAAGTGCAGTCATTCATATTTCCAGCTGATTTTGTTATTCTTGATTGCGATGTCGATTTTGAAGTGCTCATTATTCTTGGGAGGCCATTCCTTGCTACGGGAAGAGCCTTAGTAGACATGGAAAAGGGGCAGATGAAATTTTGGTTGAACAATGAGGAAGTGACCTTTAATATTTGTAGGTCCATGAGGCAGAGTGGTGAGCTCCAATCGGCATCTGCTATATCCTACAACATGGGTGAGACATCTGAGACACAAATAGAAGAACGTCTATGTGTAGAAGCATTAGCAGCAGTAATAATGAACTTTGATAGCGATTGCATTGAAGAGTATGAGTCATTAGTCGTGGCTCTTGATCGAGGTGATGTTCGGTTTAAACTGAAGAAATTTGAGCTTGATATGAAGAATCGCGAGTCCCCACCCGCAAAAACATCTATAGAGGAGGCTCCAAACTTTGAACTAAAAGCTCTCCCACCTCATCTCAGGTATGAATTCTTAGGAAATGGTGACACTTTGCCGGTAATCATTGCATCAGACCTGGATGAACAACAAGTTCAGAGTTTGGTGAAGGTACTAAAAAAGTTTAAAAGAGCTATTGGATGGACTATTGCGGACATTATTGGGATCCCTCCTGGTATTTGCTCTCATAAAATCCAACTCATGCCTGATCATAAGCCGAGTATTGAGCACCAGAGACGCTTAAATCCTCCTATGCAAGAGGTCGTGAAGAAGGAAATCATTAAGTGGTTGGATGCCGGAGTAATATACCCAATCGCCGATAGTAGTTGGGTATGCCCGGTTCAGTGTGTACCTAAAAAGGGGGAATGACTGTGGTCCCCAACGAAAAAAATGAACTTTTTCCAATGAGACCGGTTACTGGATTGAGGGTGTGTATGGATTACCGTAAACTAAACTCATGGACTGAAAAAGACCATTTTCCTATGCCCTTCATGGATCATATGTTGGATAGACTTGCCGGAAAAGGGTGGTACTGTTTTCTTGATGGATATTCGGGGTATAATCAGATTTCTATTGCACCAGAAGATCAAGAGAAAACCACTTTCACTTGTCCATATGGGACTATTGCGTTCAGAAGAATGCCGTTTGGGTTGTGCAATGCACCCGCAACATTTCAGAGATGTATGATGTCGATATTTTCTGACATGGTGGAGGATACTATAGAAGTCTTTATGGATGATTTTTCTGTGGTTGGTGATTCATTTGAGTGGTGTTTGACCAGTTCATCTGAGGTCCTTAAGGGATGTGAAGACTGCAGTTTAGTACTAAACTGGGAAAAGTGTCATTTCATGGTGAAAGAGGGTATTGTGTTGGGTCATCGCATTTCAGAAAAGGTCTTAGAGGTTGATCGAGCTAAAGTCGAGGTAATAGAGAGACTTCCCCCACCGATCTCTGTGAATGGTGTGAGAAGCTTTCTTGGGCATGCAGATTTTTACCGGAGATTCATCAAAGACTTTTCAAAGATTGCACACCCATTGTGCAAACTGCTGGAGAAAGATTGTAAATTTTGTTTTGATGAATCCTGTCTTAAAGCATTCGGTGAGCTAAAAGAATAATTGGTGTTTGCGCCTATCATTATTTCTCCGGATTGGAAGAGTCCATTTGAGGTGATGTGCGATGATAGTGGGGTGGCTCTTGGTGTAGTATTGGGACAGCGAAAAAACAAAATCCTTCACCCCATTTACTATGCTAGTAAAGCCCTAAATGAAGCTCAGAAGAACT
>NC_028640.1:21870117-21886433 GCF_001406875.1 Solanum pennellii
GAGAGTTTATGGTCGGGGATTTGGTGCTTTTATTCAATTACAAGTTGCGCTTGTTTCCGGGCAAGATCATGTCCAAATGGACTGGTCCTTACTTGGTTACCCAACTATTCCCTCATGGAGCAGTGGAGTTGGAAACTAAGGAGGGTGTGCGGTTCAAGGTGAATGGACAGCGCATAAAAATCTATTTCGGGCATGCTGAATCGGCGAATGAAGTGATCGAGGCATACCATCTTGATGAAGTCTGAGTACTCAAGTGTCCCCAGTCGTGCCGCGACATTAAATCAGGCGCTTGTTGGGAGGCAACCCAGTACTTGTCGTTTTTTTTAGTAATGGTAGCATTTTTCTACTAATGGGTTTTTAAATTTGCAGGCACATCACTAGGAAATTCTGCAGAAAATTACTCTGCAGCAGTCACTGACGGACACATCGACGGACCGTTGCGCTTGATACGGACCGTCGTATGCCTCCGTCGTACCAGGTACGTCTTTCTGTTATTTTCAAACTAGGGCACACACGACGGACACAATCATGGGTCGTCACAACTGCGACGGACCGTCGTCGGGAATCGTCGCGTGATTAATGGGTCGTACCCAACCCGACCCGGCTCGAGTTTTTTTTCAAAATCAGACCGTTTAAACCCCCCAACCCCTCATTTCACCCCATTCCTTCATTTTTCCTCCCATTTCCCACTCTTTTCAACTTCCACATTCTCCCCCTCGATCATTGTTCCCCCAAAATTCTCCAAAGCCCTAAAAGTGTTAATCTACTAGTCGGAGTTGCTATTGTGGGTGTTTGCTTAGCCACCGAGTACTTGTCCAGTTGTTTTCTCCATTTCTAAGGTATGTGTCTCAAATTTCTACTCATTTATCTTGCATTTTTGTTTATTAGTTAGTATTAGCTTAGTTCTTCGTCGTATGTTGTTTCCTTTATATGATTATGTCTAAACCTAGGTTCAAAATGTTCGAATTTGCCATGTTGACAACCCTAGACATAGGTGCTTTTGAATTGCTAGTTTTCTAGGTAGTTGGGATAGACAAATGTAGGTCCAAAACACTACAAGACCATGTGGTTTCATCGAGGATGCATGGTGTACCCCCAGTTATGTCACTGTTATTCAGAACGAGACCCTAATGACGGACCGTCGTACCCAGGACGGACCGTCGTAGGGTCCGTTCCAACAGCCCTAGCACCCTGTCCCAACGGACACATGTCTGTCAGAGACCATTTTTCTAAGGGTCTCTCATTTTTTACCAAGTGTTTCCCAACGGACACATGTGACGGACCGTCATCTTCACGACGGTCCGTCCTGCACAACCGTTCTGGTTGTCAGAGACCCTATTTCTAAGGGTCTCTCACTTTTTCTAAGTGTCCTTCAACGGACACATGTGACGGACCGTCATATCCACGATGGTCGGTCCTGCATGACCGTCATGACGGTCAGAGACCCCTCTGCTAAGGGTCTCCATATTTTTTTAGTGTCCTACGACGGACACCTACGACGGACCGTCATACCTGTGACGGTCCGTCCTGCATATATCGTCATGCTAGTCACCGACTCTCCTTCAGGGTTCTCTATATATACACAGTCCAAGTAATACACGACGGACCTCATGACGGTCCATCATAGTCACGACGGGCCGTCACCAGGCCCTTCGTGTGCCACTGTTTCTATAGCAATTACCTACTATTTTCAATGTTTTGTTAACTATGGTTTGCTTGTTTTTTTTGCCACTACTCGTACTAATATTGATCCTTTACAGGTACTATCTACTATGGCACCCAAGCAAGACCGAATCTACGCACGCGGGTGATCAAAGTCTATCGCCTCGTCTGCCCGCATGGTCATCGGCTCTGATAATGAGCGTGACCCTGAGTATGTGCCCCGAGGCACTTCCACACCTTCCCGTGCTGCACGTGCTCCCAGAGCAACACCCAAAAAGGTGGCGTCTGGCGTAGTCTCTGCCTCCCAGTCTGATGAGGAGCGCAAACTGACCGGCACACCCTCTGGGTCAGCCACAAATGAAGAAGGAGCGTCTGGCTCCTTAGGAGTATCATGGTCCGAGGAAGCCTCCGGCTCTGCTGAGTTTCCCGCACCCGCCACCGCTGCAGCGTCGACCTCGTCTGATGAGGCTGACAGTTCATAATCTACATCAGGCTCACCAGTTCCGGTACCCTCCCTAGCCACTGACCAGCCCAACCGGTGGTGTGTCGACGGGCAATTTCAAGTCTACTCTGACGCCAAGTTCCTGACTGATAAAGGAGTGATGACTTGAACACTCATCTTGGAGCGGCGGGTCCTTACAGGGAGTCTCCCGACGATGCCTGAGATCCAGAATCTCTTCATCAGGCATCGCTTGGAGTGGACAGCATGTCCATTGGGACGATACAGTGTAGAATTGGTCCGAGAGTTCTACGCATCTTACGTAGCGACTCTCTGATCACAGATAGATAGATGAGCTACCCCCGCTAAACAGGCCCCACAGGAGCAGGTCCGAGTACGGGGCGTACAGGTTGACATTTCCCTGCCAGCCATCCGCCGGTTTCTATACGGCGAGAGTACTGATGCTACTCGGACCCCCCTCACTGCTGAGTTTGACTACCGCTGGCAGATAGTTAAGGATGGCCAGTTCTTGCGCGAACCATCACTGAGAGAGACCACCAAGAGGTGGATGGCCCTGCACCTGTCAGTAGATGGAGAGGGTGCCGATTGGGTGACTGAGCCGAAGGGGGCCATCAAGAAGGCCAACCTCACGTTCACAGCAAAGTTCTTGTGGCTACTTGTCCGTCACTGCCTTTGCCCCGCAGCTGCTGATAACATCGTTACTTGGGATCGAGCAGTGTTGATGGCGGCGATGATAGCCGGATTCGAGGTGGACTTCGCATGGCTTCTCCAGGCAGTCATGCACGAGATGGCATTCAAGGTCACTACTACCTACCCATTCCCGTGCATGATCTTTGCCCTCTGCAGTTCCGCAGGTGTGTCCATATGGCACGTAGATCAGCTTAAGACCCCGCAGGGCACTGTTGACGTCGGCCTCATTAGAGACGAGGCCAATGGGTTGGCTCCACGTAGAGGGCCCCGTCCGGAGCTGCCCCCACTTGCTGATGATCTTGCAGATACGGTAGCCCAGGCCCGCACAGCTACACAGGCGACGTCCACTGACACTATCCCGGTCGAGTATATCCCGGGTAGTAGCACTGCCCCGAGCTCCTCTCGCATAGCCCCTCTACCGGCACTGGTCCGGCTTGCTAGGGTCCAAAAACTAGAGGCACAAATGGCCACTCTTCTGCATCATATCCAGCTGTGGATGAAGAAGTCTATTACTGAGTCTGAAGAGCGCCTAGAGAGGAAAAATGGTCCAGTTTACAGAGCGGAAGATCACTGAGGTTAACCAGAGTTTGGACGCCTTTGAGTTGAGGGTGCTAGCCCGACCAGCCCCTCCGATGGATGTGTCGACTCTTCAGGCTGCAGTCGACAGTCTTCGTGCAGATATCGACACGATCTTAGAGGCTAGGGTGCCGGAGTCTGAGGCTCCTTCTGTCGAGCCTGCTGAGGTCACAGTGTTGGCGGCCCTTTTTGGTACTTCAGAAATTCCACCACCTCCCCCTCGAGAGTGTGCCAAGAGGCGTTGGGGTCGTGCAGAGGACGAGGCGCGAGCACGGAAGAAGGAGCGCCGAGAGATAGAGGCTGCGAGGAGAGCCTCACTTGCTGAGGAGGAGGCGCACCAAATGAGAGCATCATAGTTAGCGGCTGCGGCGTCTAGCTCCCGCACTATGGAGGTAGAAGGAGGCAATACTGATGGTGCGGTTGTTGTTGAGGACACCACTGAGGGTGTCCAGATTGCAGAGGACATGGGTTCCGGGGAACCGGACCCACCATCTTGCAGATCGACGGCGCTTTGCGCCACAGGTTTTCTTCACCTACCACTCTAGTATTTAGATTTTTATGCATTGGGGACAATTGCATGCTTTTTTGTTGGGGGTGGGGTAAATGGATAGTGATTGTTAGGGTGAAGTCTGAGTAGCCCAATTCACTATCCTCTTTTGGGGTTTTCTTGCCTATGTTCTTTTTCCCCAAAAGACTGATTACTTTTTCTGTTGAACCGGCATGTTTATATCTTTTGTACTTAATTTAATTCTGAAGCATGATGGCTAAAATGATATCATGATAAACCGGAAAATGATGCATTACTAGGCATAGTAACTGATAATTGTGTTGCTCTTNTGTACCTTGACTCATGGCAAAGCCATGAGTTGAGGGTGGCTATTATGAGGAATGCTCTGGAAAAAATGGGGTTGAAAGAACAAAGAGAGAGAAAGAACAAAAGTAAAGTTACTCAAGAAATTGTTGAAATAAAAGTAAAGAAAAAGAAAAATATACAAGAATTACAAACAAGAAAAGAAGAGAGTCACTTACACAAATGAAGAAAGAAGAGAAAATAGCAAGGTGAAAGAATATGAGAAATTGGGTGAGATAAAATGATAGAAAGTGGAAGGTTTAGCCGATATGTCAAGGAGGGCAAAAAGTAACTAAAGTATACCTAAATACACCCTAACTGACCCTGAGCCTATGTTACTAGCTAATAAAGTCATATCGTGATCCTAAGGGTTGTATAGCGAACTTAAGGAAGTGAAAATAAGGGCAAGCTTATGGCAATTGGTATGAATGAGTGTGACTTTGTTCTGAGAGCGAGTGTTGAAAATAATCCTTATACTCGAACTGAAATCATTGTGTGAAAAATGAGGATTTTGTTTAAAGTGAGGACACTAGTTGCAATACCGGAATTGTTAGCACCTCGGTGAGAAATTGAAGAGGATAGGTGTTAGTGCATGGTGAGTCTGTGTCATGTTCTGATCCCACAAAATTCAAGCCTAATAGTGATAGCATGCATAGATTTGATGAGATTAATCGGGATTGATAGCCAAATGATTGCAAAGGATAAAACATGGATACTATTGTACAAAGATTGTGTAGTGAGTCATAGTGCGTCACTTGAGGACAAACAACGAATTTAAGTTGAGGGTGTTGATATACCGTGGTTTCACGGTATAATTAATACTTTTTCCTTAAGTTTAGTGTGTCCGAAAGTCTTTTTGTGCTAATTTTTATATAAGTTTCTCTTTGTTTTGCAGGAAATCTGTCCAAAGCTGAATGCGGAGATTTTGAGCGAAGAAATGCAGAAGAGACCACCTACGGAGCTTATGACGGTCCGTCGTGCTTGTGACAGTCCGTAGGTGGCAGCGTAGTGCAGCTGCTGAAGGAAGATGGGGAAGTCTGACCAAGTGTGGGATTACGAAGCTTGTGACGGTCCGTCGTGGCTATGACGGTCCGTCCTGCAGGTTCGTCGTGAAGTTCAGAGAAGTGATCCCAGTACCCAAATTCCGAGAGTTGAAGTATTTTGGAACGAAGACCCTCGACGGACCGTTGTGCCTATGACGGTCCGTCATACTTGCCGTCGAGGGGAATGAAGAAAGCAGCAGAAGAAATTGCACCAAGTATGGGACGACGGAGTCCACGACGGTCCGTTGTGACCACGACGGTCCGTCGCGAGGTCCGTCGACCCAGCCGCGTTTTGGCAGATTTCCAGCAATTAGAATTCTTGTTTAATTAGGTTTTTGTTTTTTTATAAATAGTTCGAAAAACCTCGTTTTTGAGGTTAGACACCTGATAGTTAGACTCTTAGATTGTTAAAACTCCGTATTGGTAAACATTGTATTGTGAGATTCTTGATAATCATTAGACTTTTCGTGAGATTATTGATTACTTTGAGAATTCTTGCAAGTGATTTTTGGTGATTAATCAAGCAACCTTTTGGATTTTATTCTTTCTCATTGAAGTAAGTACATGAATTCTTATTTAATATATTTGAATATTGTGTTTATGGCTATGAGTAACTAAACTCCATAACTAGGGTTGTGGGAACCATAGGCAAATAATGAGATAAACCCTAACTAAAATAACAATTCTAGAATAGTGTCTTGCATGTATTAATAATTCTTTCGCTTAGAAGTCTTTTTAACGGATGATCAACGTTAGAACTCGCCTTAATGCTACTTGCCGGACCAAGGAGGTAGATAATAGGAAAAGAATTATTAACATAGATTTAGTGTATACTATCTAATAGGCTAGTATTGATTGGTACGAGGTAATAACTGAGTCAAATATCGAATACGATGCTTAATATGAGGTAAAGATAAGGGTTAGGAAAGCAACACACGTAGCCGGACCAAGGTGCGGAGTGAGATTTTCTAGATGCCGGACCAAGGATTTAGAAATACATAACTTATCACTTTGCATGCAAGATACTAGGAAAGAATTGTTATAGTTAGAATTATCAAGTTATGAACCTGTGGGGAACACGTAAACCCTAGTTACTTTGATTAATTGATTAAAATCCAACTTTCAAAACTGTTAAGTGTCTCTTTCAAATTCGTTAGTTATTTTTACTCATTAGGAAATACAAACCCCCCTTTTTATGTTTTTACTTTCTAAGGAAGTCATCAACCGAACAATAGTAATAACAAGTTGAAGTTAAGTCTAGACTATTTTCCTCGTGGGAACGATCCCAACCTCACTAGTTGGGTTATTTACTTGACACGACCGCTTTACTTCTTATTTGAGAAGTAAGTTTGAGCGTATCAATGACGGAATCGACTCTTCTAGTAAGGTCAATTTATGACCACCTAGTTTGTGCACCTGTAGCTTGAATTAAGGTACATTGTCATGAGATGAAAGTAATGCTACACTAATTGATTTTATTTATGACCAAGTTGATTCTTCTAGAAATATCAAATTGTGTCCACCTAGTGTTGGCATTAGTAATTTGAATGAATCTTTAGACCTTAACACCATTTCTTATTTTTCTCATGAGAAACTTGAGGTAGAACGTTTGTTTAAGGATAATCTCTTGTTTGATGATGACATGACTTTTGAGAGTGTGCACAGTGAAATGCCTTATAATGTAGAAAGTGCAGCCACTTTTGGAGGCCATCAATATTTTTAGAATCCCCTATGGTTTGATAACACACTTTCCACAAATGGAAATATCTTTTGCAAAGAGGATAGTACATTTGTTGGAGAGGGTAGTGTTAAGATGAAAGGGAATTCTTATGTGTGAAGTATTACTTCTTCCTTATGTGTTAAAATTCATAATATGAGTTGTGATTCTAGAGTATATAAAGTAGAGAATAAAGTTGGGAACACATTTATTGGAAGTTCATTTATGTGACACCTTTACCTATGATGAAATATTCTTCTTGAGGGTTAACAATCTACTTGAGAGGTATTTGTGGTACATGGGGAAGGGTATTTTTTTAAGCCCACTTCTTTACTGTATCTTTGGGTATGGTATTGTGATTGTTCCTATTATGGAGGTAGGAGTTTTTTGTTAGGTGAATGGAATGTTTCTCTTATATTATTCCTTATGTCTTTGTGTGTTCCATCATGTGATGTAATGAGTGTTACGATCCTTAAACCTAGTTGTGATATTGTATATAGGAACACCATAGATGACCATTATGTTCATGAGACATTTATGTACTATCTCTTTGCATATGATGAGACTCATACTTGTCTTAAATGGGCATTACATTTCGGTCGAGGTATCATTGAGGTCTATACTTGTTAATATGACCCCATTATGTGGATCTATTATCATTTTGACCCCGGTAAGCATTTGTGAGTATTTGAGATTGTTCTAATGTCATATTTGGGTGGTATTATCCTCTTTATGTGAGGAATAGACAACCTTTTGGTATCCAACTACAGTCTTAATAGTCATGATAATACATGATACTTGGTTCTTCCGAGATAGAGTCTCCTTGGTGTAATTATTTTTGTGCTAACCATTGTACTCACCCTCATGCTATAAGGATATATTTGTTGTTTGTCCTTTCAATGGCTTTGAATGGTTTGGATTTGATGACGAATCATTTTAAAAGAAGGGGAAGATGATAACAACATGGGTAGCATGGATCACATAAAAGATTTAACGGAGCTTAATGGACATAAAATTAAGAAGTACAATGTGTGGAATGTTCATCTATGCTATGAGAAAGAAGAAAGAGGTCATTTATGCAAATGGTCATCTCATAATTTTCAAGAATTCATAAAAAAAAAACACAACAAAACAAGGCCCTTACCTTGTTAAGGGTAAAATTGTAAAAGAAGTGTCTTCTTTCTTTATTAGTTTAAATAATAAATTCTTTTATTTTGGAAGACTTACACTACATGAATTTGAATGTTAAATGAACAAACTCTTTCAAGAGTGTAATTTAAGTGTGGAATCCCTTTATGTTAGCTTAGTTTAGTAAAGCTTAATCTAGATTAGTGATGGGTGGATTGTCATTGTTCATTTAGAATTTCTTAATCTTTGATTCACTTGAGATTGCTCATTTGTGGTTTTCAATTTGAGTTGTTTTATTCCGAATTCGAATTTCTCTTCTTCCTTAATTGATTCTTTAATCAATTAGCCTTTCTTTCTTCTTTCTCATCTATTATTTGTAATCTATCTTACTTTTGCGTTGTTTAATTTCGCTTTTCATTTCAATTGGTTTCCTCCTCAATTTGAATCCTAATCACAAAGTACTAAAAACACCCATTCTCGACATCAAGCCTTATTACCTTGAGTGAAGTGAAGTAATTGCCTTTTTTTTTTCTCGACGGCTACATTAATTCGACCTTTTTAAACAAGTCAAACTTAAGTTTTATTTTCAGAATTATCGCTGGGGAACAAGTTCGCTTTGCGGAGGGGTTCCCTAAATATTTTTGAAAATTACTTTTGGGACAGTATGTTCCGCATTGCGGAGACAATATTTTCTCATGGCTGGAACAAGTCCTCGACGCGGAGTAGCGCCTTCATTATACTGCCACAATCTGCATTGGCAGCGTCTTCCCCCAATGTTTGGGTCCTCCTCATTGGCCCTTAGGTTCTTCTTTGGAGATTCATAAACGGACGTTTTGACCGTTAACATGTAATTCTAGGTGTTAGGTTCATCCCCATTGAATTTAGACTCTAAACAACACATACAAACACATACAAAAACCAAAGACACACTAGTCACATACAAGACTAGTTTCCAAACGTCTTGGTTATCCTTTGACGTTCTACTTCAAAACTCTTTAAAACTGACTTATAAAGTCATTATTTATTATTTTAAAAACTTATTAACTCATAGACACCATGTGAGGCTCTAGTTAATCCTATTTCATTTTGGGGGTTGTTACTCTAAGTGTAAAGGTATTGTAAAGACCCTAAATAAACTAGGCTTATCTAGAGCTTCACTAGATATTTAATGGATTCTAGTTATTCTAATTAATGTGTATGTGAGATTTTATGTCATTCCGGTTGAGTTTGAAGTCAAACGTCAAGGGACGATCCAGACATTCTACGACTAGTCCCTTATGTGCTTGCATGTGTTCTAGTGTGCCTTTACATGTTTCCCGACTTGTTTCGTGTTATAATTGGTGGGAGGGGTTACTAAGACCTGTCATTGTATGTTAAGTTGTTTAATTTTGAGTTACTACTCCACCTAGGACCCATAAGGCACCATAGAAGACGACCCCAACTCAATGCTTGAAATTGCTTGGCCGTGGCAATTGACGAAGCCCGAATGATGACCAGTCGATGGAACGATGGCTAGTAAACTTGTGGCATCAATTGATCCTGAAGGTATGAAAGTCTTGGATCCGATGATCGATATACAGTGCACCATCGACAAGACATCGATCAGGCGATGATTTGGTATTGGTTGGGCATTGTTTGCAATTGCAAATCCGCCTGCTCCATGGTTAAGCTTGGAGTGTATGGGGAAATTCACCCCGTCTTATAAATTATAAGGAAGGTTTTTTAGGTTTATTTGGTTACTTTGAGAGCATGAAAGTGATTTATTTCTCATTTAGACCGTAACAGCTACGTCAAAACCTTTTCCCACCCAAACTCTCCCCAAAAACCTCATTGCGAGCTCAAGTTGATGATGGATTTTCAATGGAGTTTCTTCTTAAATTCTTTTTTGTTTAGATATTAAGGTTCATCTAAGCTTACTATCAAATTATAGTCAATTTCAAAGTGATTTCAAAGATTTCAAAAAGATGAAAAAGTCCAATTTCATCTCTAACTCATGGGTTCTTCCAATTTTCAAACATTAAGATATGATATAATTGATGTGTAATTTAGTTTTTACAATGATAATATCCATGAACCCTCGACCTTACAAAATATTTATATATTTGGCTACAATATGGGTAAGTGATTATGGCTTGATAGTAGTAAATTCATGTGTAGATTGCTTTGGGTATTGAATTATGTAAAGATCATGTTAGAATTGTATATAGACTTCCTTAATTTAATGATATACATATTATATCATTTCGGATCATTCTATCGTTTGATTATTTGTTTGTATTGGTCGTTATGTCTATGGGTAAGTGCCTTTGTAAGTTGCATCGATTGAAATGGCTAAGACATGTTAATGATGATGATGAAAAGGTGGTAAGTTGGATTTATCTCTATATATGGTGTAGAATTGTTATAGAATAGCTATTGGTTGGTATGGTCCACTTATGGTGGCGGTGATTATGTGATGAACACATCCGTGTCGGCATTATTTATATAAATTGTAGTAGTTTAATGCTAGGGCTTATATAAAGGTATAATGTGTAGATGGTTATGTGAAGTAAGATGATCATGTTGAAGATGTTATGGACTATATGGTTATTCTAGGTTGTTTTATTATGTGATATATGTGTGGTTTCGTATAATGTGAAGGTATGTAGTAAAGTAGTGTCATATCCGGGGATCACCCCTTAGATGTAAACAACGTCGTCGTCCTCGGAGAGGACTAAGACTAGTCTCTTAGCATTCATCATAACATATCATAGGTTCAAATGTGGAAAAGTTCAAACTTTTCGTATACATCTATATAGAGAGGTTTACATAGACCACCCGCTTACATTTCATATATACGTAGGGAGTTTACGTAGATAGTCTAATAGGTATGTCTCACATTTAAACCATCTAGAATGAGTATGACATTCGGTCATAGCCCATAATTCATTGCAACAAAATCCACATATATGATTATACAATAATAGTCTTCAAATGAAAGATAAGGAAACTAATGTCTATAGACTATAACAACATCAACTAGCTAGATAGTGGCATTGCTCTTGGAATGAGAAGACCTACCAAACATGGAGAATGAGAATCCATGTCTTCTTCAAATTGCCTTCTATAAGCTCAACGGCCGAAACCTACATTATTGTACAAACATAGAAATATGGGTTAGAACTTGTACTATGTATGGAAACATGCACATAAAACAATTCAAAATTATGCTAAAGGGGACATGTTCAAAACCATGCTAAGTTATTTTGAAAAGCCTTATACACAACCAAGAACACATATAAGCCAATAATCACATATTCCTTAAGAAAAAAACATATAAACACAAGACCAACATCATCAAGTAAAACCAAGTCAACATGTGTAATAGCATATTTGAAAACATAACCAAAACAAATCCAACATCATCTTATAATAATAAGGCATGTATAAGAGTTTTAAATATCACATTATATTCAAGAACCTTACTTACAACCCACCATCAAATCTATAAGTACAATTACAAAGTAAATTCCCATAAACTTACTCAACCAAGGAAACCAAACAAAGGTTCGCAAGCAATGCCTAACCTCACATAACATAGCATCAAGAGTAGTCATCATCATATTTAGCAATATAGACCAATAGCATGCTCATAAGTGAAACTAAAATCATATCGGATCATCAAAATGTAAAGTCAACATAAGCATGACATTTACTTTATAAGAAATAAGAACAATCTTCCAGGATTTCCATCAAGGCCAAATAGGGCAATGTATATGTAGAGTCCCATACCCCTACCTAAACTAAGTTGAACCCCTTAAATCAGCCTAGTCAGTGTTCACTTTGTTACTTCATTTTTCTTTTAGGAACCCTTTTCATAGCCGTCATATAACACAAGTAAAATATTTGGAATCTAGTGTCATGAAACCCTACACCAAAACAAGGTAGTTTTGTTGCCGAGGTAGTACCAAAACAGGAACATAGCATCTAGGTGGATCCACTAGCTAGTATTCATATGGAGGAAACATAGTTCAAGAACTAGGAGACATGACTGAGACCCTATTATTCCATTAGCATTATAATCTACATCTCATGAGTACAATAGTTAACCTACCTTCCAAACTTGGGAAGGGACACTCCTCACTACTAGTTCATCCGGTACTAAGCTAGAGTCCCTTTTGAAATGTCTTTAAGTTTTCTTTAAGAATCATAATTTAGTTAGGTCATAGGAGAAAAACCCTTGTATAGTTATATTCATTAGATCATTAGGAATGCATGAGAACACCCTTTAAATATAACCCTCATATGTCAGATTTACCACATTATCATCATAATGTCTTAATAAGGCAAATAGGTAATTCACAACAAATTTTATTTCATTACATCTTAATCATAATCTCATAGTTCACATAATCAAGAAAATTCAATAGAATCATTATACCAACACCCACTTAATCTATTCAGTAAATATGCTTCAATTGAACTTCATCATCAAGTACAAGCAATCACAATTGAAGTAAAGGTTCAAGATCATAAAGTCTTACCAATTCTCCTTAAAAATCCATCATCCATGATCTTACAACCAACTAACCAATTTCATCCAATAATAGGTGTAATAAAATCATACAATAGTAATTAACACAAGAACTAAGTCAATTACATCAACACTAATCAATTTAGCATGAGTTCATCACCTAGGGTTAGGGAATTGGGTTCTATTCATCACCTCTTCCACATACTAGGTTTAACATCAAGAACTACCAAAATTGAATAATACTACATCATAATATAACCGTAATATACATTAGAAATAAATAATAATACAATTATAAAGATTAATTCCATATTAGAAAGAAACCCAAGTTGATATTATCTTTTGGAAATCAATTTTAAAGAACCCTTTTGGGAAAGGAATCCGAATGTGAAAGGTTCCCGTACCTTTTTAATCCTTGAAGATTTGTTGAGGAAAGTGAAGTTCCTTCTTCCCTATAACCCTTTGACCTTGGTCTTGTTGAGTGTTTTTTGGGAGAGAGAAAGTAGAGAAAAGGAAGATAATTTGAGTTTTGGGAATTGAAGTGAGTTATTTTAGTCTAATGAGAGTTACACCTTTTATACTAACTTAACTAACTGACTAATCACCCCTTAGACCCTAATTAAACCCCTAACTAACTAACTAACTAAATAAAAGACTTGATTTCAATTTTGACAACGAAATCACATGCATGACCTACGAGACCTCGACCTATGATCCGTAAGTCAGTCATCGCACACTACACCCAGCGTCCTGCACTTCCATTTACTATGTCAGAGAGTGGTTCCTGGACATTCATCATCCATTTGTCTGAGTGGTCAACGAATTATCCATCGACAGAGCATCTTCGAGTCGACGGCTCGTCGATGAACACATCCCAAAAATGATAGTTTTGGTCAATTTGAAAGGGTCCTCCTCAAGGACCCTTAGGGTGGTCCTTGGGGAGTCTTACCAAGAATCTTCGACCCTAAGAATATTATACTACATGTTTAAGACCTTCCTACAACATTTCATTGAATTTCGAATCCTAAAAACCAGTGAAATAGGCTAAGGATACTAGCACCTACTTTAAGAGTTTTCGGACGTCATGGACATTTCTTAATGTATTGAATCTAAATTCTAAAAGTTTTATAAACATTATTTTATTTCTTCAAACATTTTTTGAAGTATTGGATGCTCAAGTGAAGCTCTAGATTATGTTTTAGACTTTTAGAGTGTTAAAAGTACTCTTCTAATTCTTATGTGATCTTGTATGAATCCTAAGGTTATGATTTTCCATAAGTAGTGATATATGATGATAGAATGTCTAAGAGGTGTCTTATGAGATAATGTTGTGTATGATTATGTGAGGTTAAAACCTCTTATCCTTAAACGATTACGTGTGACTATGGTCGACTATGATAAGTTTCTTTCTTTAGTGATGTGGTATCTTGTGTGGTAGACTTAGTGTTCCTACATGGTACTTGAATGACATTGTATGAGTGATGTGATGAATAGTATATCTTGATTTGGTAGATCCGAGTCCCTCTTCTTGATGCATGAATGATAGTGAATATATAATTCTCGACTTGGTAGGATGAAATACCCTTGTTTTGTATGTGTATGTATGATTAAGAAATTACCTTGAACATGGTTAAGATGGTAATTAACTTGGAATCTTCAAACTAGAAGAAGGTTATCATACCCTTGAACTGGAAAGTTCTATTGGTATCCTTCTGGTGTGAATGATGGACTTAGGGGTAGGTTGGCTGGAATGGAATGAAACCATCCTTAAGAAAGACATTAAGCTATCCTACTAAGCATTGTGTGGCAGCCCTAGTTGATCCATCTTTGGTAAGGTGTATTATGATTTTTTATGCCTACTTTATGGTATATCTTTATATACCCTTTTGATTGAATTACTCTATGATAACTAAGAATAGCACTTAGTGAATATGTTTTGAGAGTTACTCTACATATGTTGAGACTAGATTACAAAGAAACCCGTGATATTCTTTAATCATGTTCCTACATGGGATATGTCCTCGTTCTACCCTAGGCATGTTTAACACCCTCTATCAGAGTAGGGTAGACTCCGGATTCCATGCTTAGCTAGTATGTTCTATGTCGGTTAATGCCTATTCTCATAATGTGCAATCCATTATACTCTTGTAGAAGTTCTATAATGTTTAGTTAGTAGAATGGGTCACTATCTAGACATGGCACGAGTAGGCTTTTGAGGTACTAGGATGTAGGTTCCCTATGTCTACTCCAAAACCAATATGTGAAGTCCTCTAAATGTGTGGTTTATTTTAAAAATGGTTTTAATGAAAATATTTTTTCTAAATGAAGTATATTTTACAAAAAGGTACTTATGTAGGGTAGCTTTGAGGATTTCTTAGGTAGGCTTGAAGATTATGTATGTGCGGTATGATCATATTTTATGTAGGTGAGTCTTGGAGTAGTCTTAGGTAGGGATTCTATACGACATAAAGACTTTTTGTATATAATATGAACTATGTGATATGTGATGAAATGGAATAAATTTCTTTAGGTAGCCTTCATGATCATGTAGGTTGTGTGAAGGGGTTGTATGGGCGGACTCTTCATAACTTACTTAGGTGGGTCTTAGGATAACCTTTAGTAGGGGGCCTATTTTAATATGCTTATGTGGTTGATGTTACTTGAAATTGTTCGATATGTGATTACTGACTTGTGTTATGTCTTTTAAACTCTTTTATGAAAGTTTGTACTAAATATCATGAAAGCATGTTTCTATACTAAATGTCCCTTTTTCATTGTTCTTTCATGACATTCTTACTTAGTGCATTCAATTTGCTAACAACTTATTTTACTTTTTTTTATTAAACTGTAGGGAATTGGAAGTCTTGATATGCCATAGATGCTGGATAGGTTTCTAAGGTTTTAAGATGAAGTATTGGTGACCTCATTGATTTGAGGACAAGACAAACATTTTCATTTTATGTCTAAAGTTATTATTTAAGCCTTGCATGGGCTTAGTCCTATGTTGTATATTCCAAGTATTAGAAAGTTTAAAGAGACATTGTAAGGATAAACGTTTTTAAAGAAGGTCTTTCGTTTGCGTATTAATGAATGTATTCGTGTATGAAGAAATTTTTACAATTTTTTATTTTCGACAGTATATTATGCTATGATTGATACATGATGATTGTGTGAGACTTCTTGAAGTCTCGTTCACCGATTACGTCCAGAAAATTTTCCCACGTTGTGTTAAAGTTGTTATCAGAGCATAATGTTTGGGAGGGTCTTACTTGTCTCATAAACCACATCTATGTCACGACCCAAATCGGAGGCCGCGACTGGCACCCACAATTTCCCTCCTATGTGAGCGAACCAACCAATCTAACCCTTATCATTTTAACATATATCAACAGAAAATAATGCGGAAGACTTAAACTCATTACATAAAACAAATCAACATCTATTAATTTCCCAAAACCTGGAAGTCATCATCACAAGAACATCTATCTCAAATTACTAAACTAAGAATGTCTAAGAACAAAAATAACTAAAAAGCTAGTCCATGCCGGAAGTTCAAGGCATCAAGACTCGTAGAAGAAGACCCAGTCCAAGCTAGAAGCGTTAGCTCACCCTGAAGATCCAGTGTGTCGAAGACTGGCTTGATTTACTGCTGAGTTGAAGTTGACGGAACGTTTGCT
>NC_028640.1:21891346-21891662 GCF_001406875.1 Solanum pennellii
ACTCACCCACCGGAGTAGAAACACGAATAGGCATGTCAAGTAATTCACAATGTAAATTAAGACCATTAGCAAATGAGGAAGATACATATGAAAACGTGGAGCCAGGGTCAAATAATACAGATGCCATGCAATCACAAACCAAAAGATTACCTGTGATAACAGCATCAGATGTCTCCGCCTCCGGTCTCCCAGGGAAAGCATAACAATGGGCCCCATTATTTATCTGTCCGTTGCCCCTACCATGTTGCGTAGTGGTGGCTCCAGTTTGCCCTTCACCTCTGCCGTTTTGGTGACCACCATTACCTCGGCCACCACG
>NC_028640.1:21895353-21922371 GCF_001406875.1 Solanum pennellii
ACCAATTTCTCAAGAGTTGAAGTGTTTTGCAACGGGAGCTTACGACGGCTCGTCGTGGATGTGACGGCACGTCCTGCAGGTCCGTCACCGATTACAGAGAGTCGATTTTCAGTACCCAATTTCAGATTTCTAAGTATGCTGAAACGAGACATCTGTGACGGTCCGTCGTGCCTATGACGGTCCGTCGTGATGTCCGTAATCTTAGCCAGTTTTTCCAGAAATAAATCTGCTGCTCAAAACGACTAAACAGGTCGTTACAATCTACTAGAGTCTTGTTCATAGTGTGAAGTGGGCCACATTATGTATAAGAGGCTATTGGGTGCTGGTACGTTTTACTTCTTCATTATTCTAATCGTGCCTAAGAGATTTGTGGTATGGTGTCTTTCCCTTGTTCCTTCTATAATGGTCCCTAGAGGGTGGCCTTTGAGAAGTTTGGGTTGAGGTAGAGAAAAAGATTATGTGTGACTTGTGAGATTGGATATGGAAGGTTGTGTTGATGACCTTAGGTAGGTTGAGTTACCTTTTGAGGGTAGTATAGTTGAATGAAATGGTGGGAAATAGTGTTTAAAAGGTGGAAGAGTTATACTTGGAATGATTTGAAGTTGTTTAGATCTTATGTTAGAGAGGAAGGAGGTGATGTTTAAAAGAGAAAAAGGTGAGCCTGTCCTAGTAAGCGATGTTATTATTCAAGAGGCTTAGTGAATAAAAGAGAGGCTGAGAATTGTGTTGGTAAGGTTGATGTTCCCTTAAGGATGATCCTTTTAGTATGCTTATGTTGACCTTAGATTGGGTATCTCCTCAGTGGGGTAGTATGGTGTATAGTAAGAGATTGGTTGGAGTGAGATATCCTTATCTTTTCCTTATGTGCTTATTGAAGCTTAAAACTACGAGTTCCTAGTAACCTTGTATATGTTGGATTCATTTGTGAAAAATGAGTTTCTAAACATTCTCCTTCTCATATGAATGTTTGTTAAATCCTTGTTAAATGACAAAATGCATTTTCATGCATGGTAAACCCTCATTATCATGTGTAATTGTTATATGAAATTGATTTGTTGAGCATGCCTAAATTGTATTGGTGGGAAAGTTGCATGTGGAGATTTTATGAGAAATTTTCTTAATTGTGCTTTATTGAAATGTTCTATGAATACATTTTGATGATAACTTGCATGATGTGCTATGTGGTGTTTATTTAAGCATTGTGTAGTTGATGCATATAGAGTTAATCGATGTAGTTCTATTTGCTTGAATTGCATGACATGGTATGACCTTTTATGTGGAGTGATGTTTTTTCTAGATGTGACTATGATTATGATTCTGTGTTCTTTAAATAGGGATGTTGTTTTGGTTGTTATCCGTTTAAGTGTTTAAGTGTCATTCGAGGAGGAATGTTCTATAGTGGAGTATAATATAAAGACCCTAAAAGGAACTAGGCTTATCTAGAGACTCACTAGTGATGTAAGGTCTTATACCTAGCTAATTAATGTATATGTGTGTTTTGAAGTCATTCTGGTTGAGTTTGAAGTCAAATGTCAAGTGACGACCAAGATGTTCGACACTAGTCCCTTATGTGCTTGCATGTGTTGTGGTGTTCCTCTGCATGTTTCGTGATTTGTTTCTTGTTGAAATTTATAGAAGGGGTTGCTAAGAACTACACGTGCATGTTTGGGGTTTCAATGTTTGGGTACAACTCCATCTAGGATCAACATGGGGCCCGAAAGAAGGACCCAAACTCAAGGCTTGAAACTGTTTGGAAGTGGCAATCATTTGACCACTAAATGATGGCAAGTTGATGGAACGATGGCTTATTGAATTGGGGCTTTAATAGAGTCATCAAGTCTTCAAGTCATGGAGTGTGAAAATCAATCTACGGTGTACCATCTACAAGGCATTGATCAGGCGATGGTCCGTCGTCGGTTGGGCGTCGTTTGCTCCTGCAAATACATCTGCTGCACGGTTAAGCATGGTGTGGGGTGTTTTGGGAAATACACCCCAATTCTTATAAATTTAAAAGACTGTTTGTTTAGGTGTATTGGTTATTTTAAGATTACTAAAGTGATTTAGTTCTCATTTAAACCCCCTTTCCCTCCCGTTCTCTCTCCAAAAACCTCCATGAGAGCTCAAGGTGAAGATGGAGCTTGCTGATGGATTTCAATGGAGTTTATTCTTCAATTATCTTTGGATTCTTCTAATAAGGTATGAAAGTTCTTCATTTAAGGCTTGGTATCAACGTATAGGCAATTTTAAAGTGATTTCAAAGATTTTAAAAAAATGACAAAGTCATATTTCTTCTCTATGTAATGGGTTCTTGCATGAAATGTTTTGGAACGTTGACCTATGACATATTGATGTATAATTGATGTTTTCCAATGAAAATATTCATGAACCGTTGACCTTCTCAAACCTCTATAAATTTGTCTACACTACGGGTGAGTTAATCATGGCATGATAACAGTGAATTCATGTGTAGATTGCTTTCGTCTAGTTAATTATGTAAAGATCATGTTCGAATAGTATATAGGCTGCCTTAGTTTAATGATGAGATATTCTATCATGTTGGATCATTGTATGGTTTGATTATTGGTTTGGATTGGTAGTTATGTCTATGGGTAAGAGCCATTGTGAGTTGAATCGATTGAAATTACTAAGGAATGTTGATGATGATAATGATGGAAAAGTGGTAAGTTTGATTTATCTCTCTCGATTGTGTAGAATGGTTATAGAATAGCTATTGGTTGGTATGTCCACTTATGGTGGAGGTTCTTATGTTTTTATTATGTGATAGGCATGGACTTGTCAGCATTATTTATGTAAATTGTAGTACTATCATAAAATTATTATATGAAGGTATAATATGTAGATGGTTACGTGATGTAAAGTGATCATGTTGATTATGTTATGTCTTATATGGTTATGTTAGGCGGCATTATGATGTGATATATGTGTGATCATGTGTAATGTGAAGTATGAAGTGAAGTACTCTTATAATGCTTATATGATCTTGTATGAATTCTAAGGTTATAATTCTTCCATAAGTAACGATATATGATGATAAGAGGTATAAGAGGTGTCTTATGTGAAAATATTGTTTATGAATATGTTAGTTTAAAACATGTTGTCCTCAATTGATTATGTGTGAATATGGTAGACTATGATGAATACTTTTATGTGTTGATAGGTATCTTGTGTGGTAGACTTAGTGTCCCCACTTGGTACTTGCATGATATTGTATGAGTGAAATGATGAATGGTGTGTATTGATTTGGTATACCTAAGTCCCTCTTATTGATGCATTAATGATCTGTAAATATTTGATTCCTTGACTCGATAAGCTAAAGCACCTTTGTCTTGTATGTGTATGTATGATTGAGAAATGACCTTTAACATGGTTAATAGAGTCATTAACTTGAAACTTTCAAACTAGAAAAACATTATGGTATTCTTGATGTTGAAAGTACTAAGTATATCCTTCTTGTGTGAATGATGGAATCAGGGGTAGGTTGGTTAGAAAGACATGAAACCATCCTTATGAAAGTCATTAACCTATCCTAGTAACCATTGTGTGGCAGCCCTAGTAGACCCATCTTTGGGAAGGTGTATTATGATTTTGTTATTACTACTATATGGTACCTCTTCATATGCCCTTATGATGAATTATTCTATGAGAACTAAGGTTAGCACCTAGTGAATATTGCTTTGGGAATGACTCTTCTTAAGTTGAGACAAGAGTAGAATGAAAACCTTGATATTCCTTAACCATATGCCTACATGGGATGTGTCCTCGTTCTACCCTAGGCAAGTAGAACACCCTCCATCGGAGTAGGTTTGACGTCTGATTCCTTGCCTAGCTCGTATTTTCTATGTCTATTAATGCCTATTTGTGACGACCGGAGATCACCACCTAGACGTAACCGGCGTCTTCATTATTGAACAAAACATAGACTAGCACTTAGCATTTGTCATAACATATCATTGGTCAAAATGGCGAAAAATTTATACTTTTAACATATTGAGGTATACATAGACCTTTCACATATTATATATGGAGTTTACTTAGACTCCTAGCATATGAAGCTTACATAGGCTTCTCTTTTAGTAAACATAACCAATAAGTAAAGATTTAGTCTAATAAGATCTTATGACATCAAACCATCTAAAAAGAAGTACAACATTCGTGCATAGTCATAATACAAATTTATATTGCCATACATGGCTTACAACAACATATTCAATAATAGGAAAGAAACAAAATTCTTTAGACAATAGCAACAACAGTACTAATGGTAGAGTAGATTGTACCATCCTCGAATGGGAAAAGTCACCAACAAATTGGAGAAAAGATCGATGTTTTCTTGCAAAGTGGACTAGAAGCTCTTAAAAATTGCCGGAACCTACAATGTTTAGGATAAAAGTAAGAAAAATGGGTTTACAAAAAACATGTACTATGTAGGGTTCCTATGCATAAAATCATCAATGCATGAGAAAAGAAACAATTTAGGAGAAACCATGCGCTATAACAATTTAACTCAACATGTACATATATGAAACACTACAAACCAACTAAATCATTACACTAACCAACAGATAGGCAACCTAAATAAACACTTGTGCATTGATAAGAATAGATCGCGATAACCTATCCAAGGCTAAGCATCAAATCAAGTAACCTACTACATGCATAGAATATAACCTCATACTTTCTCATAACATACTTGATTCATACAATCATATATAACTTGACATATATAAAATTTAATCAACTAAATCAAACAAGAACACTACTAAGACCCTCCCTTAGGATACGACGTGTGCAATGAGTGATAGAAGTCTTATATCCTCCCTCACCCTATGTAGTAACCTTTAGGACAATCCCTAACAATAGTTCGCATACTTTACTTGTTCATTTACATTTTTTTCATTAGGTAAGGAAGTTCCATAACCGACATGAGACCATGTGCACTACATGGAATTCGGTGTTCTACTCCCACACGGAAAAGAAAGGGTTAACACTTCCCTAGGGTGCAAGCTTTCATACATAACTATCTAGGTGGATCAACTAAGCTAAAGTCCTGTGTGCGCACATATTTAAGGTTTAGTGAGATTTTTACTAGAATCTTTGACTTGCTAAATGTGGAGGTTTACATCTTATAAGACAACACATATCTTGGTAATCCGGACTTGCAAACCCATCTCGGAGGTCGGACTTCCTAAACGTGAGACCTCCATCTTATTTACATGACCTTTTGGTGCTAAGAATTTATTCCCTTTATTAATCATCATACTCAACATATAAGATCACATTAGTCTTTCATAGAATCCTATGTGAACATCTCATCATAATAGATTATAGGTTTTCATAAGTAAGAACTATTCTTTCACTTTAAATATTGCATACAAATGAGTAAACCTTTCACCCAACACATTATTATAATAATGAGAAATTACTTTCAATCATATAATAATCATACAATAAAATAGTTGCTTTCTTCATAACCAATTCAATAGTCCATGGTTAAGGATGAGGAATAATTGCTACCAATCATCACAACCACACATTAGAAATAGAACCATTACAATCTAAGTAATTCATACTTCATAACTGAATTAAAGGAGAATCAATCTTCATACCTCTTGGCCTTTCATGGTCCCATATTTACATTACAAAGAAGACATGATAAATACATAAACAAGCTAAATTCTAGAAGAAATTTCATAATTAATATCAATGTAGTCAATCAACATATTCATCTTCTTCACAATTAACCCTATCAATTGAAGGTTTTCATGAAATTGGGGAATTACATGGGTCCATGGGAAACTTAGGTGAATAACAAGAATTAACCATCACTGTATATTTAAACAACACAACTAACCATATTAATCACAATTGTTCCTTAATTTTGTTTTTCAAAGAAGCCCCATGTACAGAAGAAAAACCCTAGTTTAGGAGATTTAGAAATCATCTTTTAAAGGAAACTATTGGGGAATGAAATACCAAGAATTATAGAAATCATACCTTAAGGATGATTAGCCACAAAATTTGAGTAGAACTTTGGATATTTGAGTCTTCTTCTTGAAATTCACAGTGTCTTCGATGGAGGATGAGGTAGATAGAGAAAGTAGAGAGATGTGGGAGGAATTGAGTTTCAATTTGTGTTTGAGTTTTGAAGTGGGAAATGGGTGATAATTGAAATAAAATAAATATATAGTCAACCCCAAAATATCAAAACTACCCCTCATTAAGTTGGACTTCCAAAAGTAAAGTCCAACTTACTCAACCTGTGAAATCCCGCTCACCTTCACGCCCCACTTCATGGTCCGTGAAGTTCTTGATGGACCGTGGTGGTGGTCATGAAGTGAAAGGAAGTATCTCCTCAAACGATCCGCCTCCATTTTTATCTTATTACAATTCACGAAATCCTCGCCCCGTTCCACGAACATTCACCATGACCCTTAAATGACTAGTCGTACTCCTAGGCAGTAGACTCTCCAATATTCCCCCCCCTTTTCCCCAAATGTATAAGGCATGTTCACGACAACCTTCCTCCATCCGTCAAGTGCACCACGAGTCGTGAAGTATCTCATGGGGCCTTGGACAATATCTATTCCTAGATGTCACCTCCCTCCATGACCAAAGCATCTTCACGAGCTCCCCAATTAGTTGTGGCCATGACCATGATTCATGGTCATGCTCGTGAAGGTTGAGGCAGTATCATTCCTTTTTGGGCAGACTTGACCTTTTGGGCTTTGGTTTGCCCTTGAAGGTTAGCACTCCTCCCTTGTTCTTGCTTTCTTATACCCCTCCTTAGGCACGTAGGTCCACTTCATCATCTCCACTTGGTAGATCCTTAAACACCCCTTTTTAAACCATCCTATCACCACTAGCATTACCATAGTTTTTGTTACTAGTTTACATGGAATCATGGTCGTTTCTTAGCGTTTTGATGCGAATGCTTCTTAAATAGGTTTAATACATTAATTTAGGTTTAGACACACTATTTTTAGGTTTAGTGCTTGTAGTGAGTCTATAGACCAAGTTATAGACTCTGAGAGTGTTACATTATTCCCCCCTTAGGAATATTCATCCCCGAATGACACCTAAAACCATTTTTTTGGGATAGAAAAGACTCAATACATTAAGCCCAACTGACCACACAAACAAATCATAATTCATAGGATTACTTCACAACCCCATTTAATACATAACATAACATTACACATAGCAACTCAATTAACTATTATTACATATAAGAGCTTAACACTTCATATTTCATAATGAGAAACTACCTTGTCAATATTAACATGAGTTCTACATGAACATGAAGAGTTACCGTGCAACTAACATGCTCACTACTATTTCCATGAAATCTACTATATGCATACATATATGTGAAAGTAATACATAAGGGCATTCTTCATGAAAAAATCAATTTAGCATAAACCATTACAAAGATATGAACGTAGTAGTAAATTATGTCCAATTCGCATAATTAATTATATCTATTTTAAGGGAATTAAAGACCTCAACTTTTGCTTAAATTCTGAGGGAAGATATAAGGGTAACAGGACTTCATGTCGACCTCGGCCTCCCATGTTTATCCCTCAACTAGGTGGTTCCTCCATAGGAATTTTATGGAGAACACCTCCTTATTCCACAACCTTTTGACTTGGCGATCTATAATTTCCACCAGAACCTCTTCATAGGCAAAGTCCTCATTCAAACCTAACCCTTCAAGTGGGAGAATGGATATGGGGTCACCGATACTCTTCTTAAGCAAGAAGATGAAATATGGGATAAATCGGGGTTAGTTCACTTGGTAACTTTAACTCATAATCAACTTTTCGGACCCATTTTACTACCTAATAGGAGCCCAAATACAGGGGACTAAGCTTCCTTTCCTTGACAAATCTCAGCACCCCTTTCATGGGTGAAATCTTCAAAAAGACCATATCCCTTACTTCACACTCAAGATCTCTTCTTCTATTGTCTGCGTACGACTTTTGTCGACTATAGGACATTGTCAACCTATAACTTATCATGCAAACCTTCTATAAGGCCTCATATATTATATCGGGATGAAGGAGTTAAGACTCTTCTACCTCGAACCACCCAACCTCAGAATGACACCTCCTCTCATATAGTGTTTCAAAAGGAGTCATGGAATACTCGAATGGTAGCTATTATTATAGCATAACTCAATTAATGGTAGGTGTTTGTCCCAACTTCCTATTAAATTAATAACAAAAGCTTTTAGTATATTTTCTAGGGTTTGGATGGTCCGCTCTGCTTGACCATCCGTTTGAGGATTATATCACCCCTCAAATGACCTAGGTGAAGCTAGAGCCTAAAATGATTTTAATAATATTATAAGTTCCTAAAAAAATTCTATAATGTGGTATTGAGGCAGTTTCTAGATTTTTAGGTGATTTAAAAGTGAAACATTAAGGGACAACTTAGACATTCGACGACTAAGTAATTTATGTGCCTCATATGTGGTTATATGCTAATATATGTGTTTAATGAGTTAATGAGGTCATTATATGAGTAATTGTAGTTTTTATAGGCAGTGTGTCAATTTTTGTGAAGTTTGGAGGTCAAACGTCCATGAACGTCCATGACGTTCTAAAGGTTTGTCTTGAAATGACCTAGTGTGTCTTGGTATGTTTCGTAGAGTTTTACGTGTTTGTTTTAGATGAAATTAATCAGAGAGATCCTAAAAGAATATACAAACATATTTGGTTTGTAACCGTCCGGCAAAACATCCACAAGGACTATCCAAGGGTCCTTGAGGAAGGACCCTTCAAGAGTGCCCAAGCTGTCAAAAACCAGCCCAACCTACGGAGGCAATCCATGCCCAGTGGATAAGTTGTCGCCCCATGAGTGATGGGGAGTAAGGTGTAAACTTCCAAGCCAAATATCAGCCTCATTCCCAAACCAGGGACAAACTGGATGGTCCATTTGTTAAGGGACGCGCCATCGATTGCCATTTGTCTGTGAGGATTGCATCCCTACACTGTTCACTGTAATGTTAAGGGTGAAATTGTAAATTCACCCCACATCAGATTATAAGTTTTGAGGTTCATTTAGGGTCTTTGGGTATTTTAAATATGTATATAAGTCTTTAACACTTAGAATATTTCATTCTTCAAAATGAAAATCCAAATTCCCTTAGAATTATATTGAGTTATGGTTTTTGATCCTTGAAACTCTATTCATCAAGGAGCCCAAATTCAAAGAAGTTTTCTAAAGTTTTCAAAGATGAATTGTCCTATTTCATGATCCATCCATGGGTTTTTGTATTAAAGATTTTAATGCATTGAATATTGATTGAATTGTTGTTAATTATATGATTTTAACTAAATTAACCTATGAATCCATGTAATTGATGAACCGTAGTTTTTTACTACTCTATGGGTTAAGTGATTTGGACTTAATGCTTATGAATTATAGTGTAGTTTTTATGGTCTATTGATTGATATAATAATTTTATTGAATTGATATATAGGTTGTTTTAGATTAATGAATATTTATTGAATTGACCTAATTTCAATGAGTATAATAATTTTTATATTGAATTGATGTTCATGGCCATGGGTAAGGGCCTTATGGCATTGAATTGGATAGATTAGCATTGGATTGAAATGTTGAGAATACAGTGGTGGTACGCTTCCCTAATTTCCTTTTATTTTAGGTTAATTAGACTTCTATTATGTTATGATTGGTATGGTGCACTTATAGTGGCGGTGCTATGTGCTTTACCTACAACTGATGTGGCCTTGGTGGAGTTACTTTAAGTAATATAATGATCATGGCCTTTTCGGTACAACTTAAAGTATTATGATGATTTGTGTAGTTGATTTATGTGAAGTATGAGCATATCTATCTACATGTGAAATAATGTGAAAGTATCTGTTCTTTCTCTTTATGTTAGGAGATCATGTAGACTATGAATATGTGCTTATATGTGTAGTCTTATATGTTAATGCATGATTGTTCCTACTTGACTATATGAGTTCTGATGGTTATATTGATGATGATATGATAATGTATATTATGACATAAAGATTATAAGGGTCATTCCTAAGTTCTTCAAAGAATGATATGTTATATGTGATAAAGTAAAGAATGTTTTGTCTTGTTTTGGTAGATTTGTCCCTTACTTGATACAAGTATGGATGATATGTGAGTACGAGATGTCTTTGTAAGAAACAAAAATGAGTTAGGGTTTCTAGGGCCTAAAAATTTTGCATTATGGTTATAAGGTCCTAATGAATTTTAATATTGTTTAGAGGAAGTGTGTAAAGTTAGAGGTGATTTGGAAAATGAATGTCAAGGGACGATCAAAACGTTCGACGACTCATACCCTATGTGCCTAATATGTCAATACGTGTTTATATATTGTATGTAATGAGATTATGAAGTATTAAAATTAGTTAAAAATATATCTAAAGATGGTATTTTTATTTTCGAGAAGTTTGGAGGTCAAACGACCAAGAACGTCCAAGACATTTCAAAGATAGACCTTAAGACGCTCAATGTGTTTCTTTATGGGGCCTAGGCTGTTTGAAAGAGTTGCGAGTATTGGTTATGGGTTAATGTAATGTGGGACGTATAAAACTTTTTAAGGTTTGTATTTATATTGGAAATTTCCGGTTATGACTTCTAAAGGGCCCCGCAAAAGGCCCCACAAGAAGGACCAAGATTGGTCGGGACACTTCCTTGGCAGTGTCAATCGACGGTCCAAACGACGGCCAGTTGGTCAACCAACGTCCCGGTGGTGAGTCTCGTCGATGGAAACTTATATTGAACAGGTATAACCAAAAATATTTGCTTAGGACCAATAGGTGGAAGCCAAAGGACGGCCACTCGATTGGGTCCGGCGATGGTGGCCTGTAATTACTATCTAGCGGACTGTTTTGATTTAAGGGGTGAATGGTAAATTCACCCCACGAACTAAAATGATTCTAATTTATTAATTTACCTATATTTTAGTGTATATAAAGGATCAAACACGTGAAGAACCCATTCCGATCCTCTCCCATGAAACAGAACCTTTCCCTCCAAATATATTCTCTCTAGAAACCTCCATTGTTGTTGAATCTCAAGAACAGCTTGGAACTGGTATTTCCATGAGTTCTTCACCAATTTTTAGAGGTCTTCACTTATATAAATGTATGGTGATCCTTAATCTCCAAGTAACCTTTCACTTGGAGAGTTTTTCTCAAAGTTTTCAAAATAGATTTCATGATCAAAGTTCTCCTTCTTCAATCTAGCCATGGGTTCTTTCTAAAAACTTTTTGAATGATTAAATAATGATTAATTTAAGTTAATACATTGGTTTGAACACTATTTTCTCCAATTGAAAGATGAGCCAATGATCCTTCGTTACATCGATTTGGCCCTTGCATGGGCATTGTGATCATGACTTACTATCGATAGAATTGTGATTTGCTTACGTTGAATTGCTTATATCTACTGTTATTTACATTAATCAATTATGAATTTATAATGAAGGATCCATGTGGATGCATGTATGTAGATTTGCATAAAACTAGCCTATGTTCTGTGTGTCCATTGTGAGGTCGGATTCATGGTGATTGTTATGAGATTTCATTTGGGTAAAGATCATTGTAGCTACTGTATTAATTGGATATTATGAATAAATTGTGTCTATGAACCCTTAGTGACCGAATCAAAGGAAACTTGGTAAGATCGACCTACATGCTTTAGCCTATAGATAGATGATTCTAGCATTCTTATTGTGAGATTCAATTAGGTTAAAATGATGGTTAGCTACTGCCTATGATGTAATAAGATTATTAATTATAAGTAATGGATCTAATGTTGATTAATGTGTGATAGTTTTAATAGGATTAACATATGTAAATTTGTGCTCCATAAATTCCTAATATGAAGAACGTTACAGTGATTTAGAGTTTGTTGGAAAATATAGTAGGATCTCATCTAAGATATTATTTATTGAAGCTACTTCCCTTGATTGGTTTTATTAACGAAATATGACTTATAATCGATGCAAGTGAAATTGGTTGACGGTCTATGTCCTTCTACATTCTAGTATGTTAATGTATTGTACTAGTTGCAACATGACCTTGTAGTATCTTATGTTTAACGTCATGTATGATTATTGTAGCTTAAGATACTGCCCTATATTTGGTTTATTTGTGAAAGAGTAGTAATGGTCAATGATGACCCAAGGCTAAAGGATTGGTAAGAATTCCTCTACTCTTCTTCTTCTCTATTTCTTTATAGTAATGTTGATGAAACCTTGTATGGCATTGTGTGGTATACACTTATGGTGGCGGTTTATACTTTATTATCAATCTATATATGTGTTTACCTTGGCCTTGAAGGCAAATTGATAAGTATATGAGTGTTTGGTTATGACTATTACACTATGAGAAGTTTATGCCTACTTTCCTATTCTAGTTGTGATCTAGGTTGTATGGATGTTGTACAAGCATGTGTATACATGTTAAGGTAAAGTATATGTTCTACCATTGATGAGTAAAAAGGGTTAATAATCCCTTACCTATGTACCCTTATGTGAATGATTGAATAGTAGAAGTTATGAGTCCTATGCACAATATGAAGTTGGCTTGTCTCCTATACTATTGTGTGTTGTGTGGTTTATGCTTGAAAGTGTAATGTGGTCTAATAGGGTGGCTCCCTCAATGAGTTGTTGGTAGCCATTATTTGATCATGTTGACCAATGTACACACACACACTCACTTTACATGCGTGTTACAAGTAGTATAAGTCATGGTGTCTAAATAAAAGGTAGTTCTCATATTCACTAGTGTCTACTACTATGTATGTTAAGATGATGTTTATAGAAGTATGATATGTGTTTCCTTTACTAGGATGACTTGATAGGTGTATAATGTGGGCAAGGGTATGGGACCTTGTCCTTGATAGGATAGTTCTTAGGTTTTTTCTCTTATGTACATGGATATGAATGCATGAGATTTTTATAATGTGAAGTATGTGGCATGATGAAGTATGATTATACCTACTGTCTAAATGTCTTTATATGAAAGCATGAATTGTAAAGTTACAGTTGTACACTTATGCATGAGTGAAGTGAAGTATGAACATAGGTGTTCAAAAGGTGTTATGTGAAACATTTTCTCACATATATGTACACACACATATGAAAGATGATCTAGTCAGTAGAGGAGCCTTGAAATGTGTTCTCAAGTGCATCCTAAACTCGACAATGCTAGTACATATGCTATGTCCATATGAAAGGATCTTTTCACATGATTTAGGTTGGTGAACATTCTTCTATGACCTATGATCTAAGCATATAAGGGGATGAATCTCCTAACCCTATATTTTATAAAGTAATTTTAATTAAGGTTTTTAATAAAGGGAACTTAGTCTAGCACCGAGTGAACTTGCATATGAATGTGTGTCCCTTTCCAATGTGGAAAGGCAGGTCACCATAAATCTTATGAGGTGGATAACCACAATGACTCAATAGTCATAAAAAGGGTTTCCATAAGTGAATTACTATAATGCCCCATTTGGCATAAAGTGGGTTTTCGCACATATGCCTCCTAGTTCGATAACTATGTTGCCCCATAGGATCTAGCAAGTGATATAATCTAATATGCTACTATGATACTCATGTCTTCCCTTTTCAATTAAGGCACCCTCTTTTGGTGTGAGGGGATGATCAAATTCCATGTTTGGCTTATGTGGTTTTATTGTCTGTTAAGGCTATAGTTACCCTAATGTAAAATTGACAATGGAAGTAAATGATAAGGACCCTTACTAGTATAACCTAAGGGTAGTTTTTTAGTATTGGTGGGGGTATGGGACTTCACCTTTACATGGCACAAGTGGCTCTTGAAGGAAGTCATAGGAAAGTGTTCTAATGCATGTCACTATGTATGTAATCTTTATGCATGACTTTGTATTGGTCTACTTGTTCTGACTAAATTCATGGTATGAACCTATATAAAGTCTTCTTAATATAGATGCATAATGTTGGCTTTAATCACTATATGATGAATGTCTTGCCTTGTGTGGATGAAGTTACCTTTGCTTATATGTTGGTGTATGAGTCGAATGTTAAGGTTTGTGGTATCATGATGGATTACTAAGTATGTGTGAGGTTATGGGGATTCACATGTACATTTCACTAGAAGAATAAGATTTGGGTCATGAAAAAGGTCTTATAATTAGGAATATGAAAAGAAATAAAAGTGTGTGCAAGTTTGATGTAGGTTAATGTAATTGTCCTTAGGCTTTGACTTAAATGTGACTTTGATGTATTTTGCTTATATGGGGATGTGAGTTGTCTTGGGTAGATGATATGTATGTTTCCTTGTGTCCTTAATGTGATGCATTGCACAAAGTATCACTAGAAGGTTTCTTGGGAGGTTAATGAATAAAAGGGAAAATAACTCATTGTTAAGGGAAAAAGTACTCACTGTAATGTTGCTTAAAAATGTAATAAATCCTATATGTGATCCTATTAAATGTTTGGACTTTGAGTATGTTTATGTGTTGTATGTGAATGATATAAATACTATTGATTAAGGTTTTTACAAAGATTTACTCAAAAAGGCATGAAGCATGATTTCAAGAAAATGTCCCCTTTAAATGCATGTTTTTGCATGGTTGCCATAATTTGTGCATTCTTTTACTAATCCCATTCTTCTATACTTTTTATACAAAGTGTAGGTTATGGATTCTTAAAGTATGTCTATGATTGAAGAGCTTTATAGGTGATTCCTAAGCTCAAGGAAAGGAATATTTAAGTTTAAGGATGTAACACCTTTAAAATCCAAGACTCATGGTGAATCCTAACATAGGTGGAATAAAGTCTATGCACTATTTGTAAGTCCATTTTTAATGAATATAGGTCATTTAGCATTTTTAAGAATTAAAATGTCCAAAGACGTCCGGGATGTTGTATCAAATAGATGTTAGTCTGCCTTAGCCTTTTTACTAATTTTTAGAAGTCGAAAATGTATGAAAATGGGTGGAAAGGTAGTTAATGGGTGCTTGAGTTGTTTCATGATTGGAACGTCTGGGTACGACTCCCTAATGACTGACCAAGGGCTCTTGGGGAGAACCCCTGCAGTTTGATGCAGCACTACCTGGCAGTGTGCATCAATGGGGTAGTCGACAGTCCATAACTGGATCGACGAGGCATTAAGTCCACCATCGTCCCACAAATAGGAAGATTTTTGAAGGCCCTTGTTTGCCTCGCTAGTGTTTCTCTTAATGGAAAAAAATGACAGGGGTCATGGGCTCGAGGGGGCATCGAGGCCACCGTCATCCCATACATAGAAAAGTGGGTCTCGTCGGTGAGGGTCGAATTTCACTGATGGATTTTAATGATTTAATTAAGATTAATAAAATGTTTTATGGTTAGTTAGTGATTAAAGGGAAACTAATTATGTTAATTAATCCCCTCTTTAAATACCTTTAACCCTCATTAACATAAAGCCAACTAAAAAAATAAACTCTATTCCTTCTCTCTTATTTCTCTTTCTACAAGAAATCACCATTGAAGGCTAGCAAGAAATAGGGTTTGGGGGCTGGAAAAGGGTGGATTCTTCATCGAATTGTTGAGAACAATTAAGGTATGAGTTCTATTATCCTTTGAGGTCCTTTCCTTAAATGGTTCTTTCTAAATGGATTTCAAAAAGTCGAGTTTGCTTATTGGTTTCATTCAATTACGAAATTGAAGTAATGGATTGAGTTGTTAGTGAATTATTAGGGTTATATTGAGTACATTTACATGTAATTCAACTTGTTTATTCAAATTGTTGATGGTTTGGTCAAATTCAATAACATGATCCTATATCCCTAATCCTAGGTAGTGATCTTGACTTATGTTGTATGTTGATCATTCAATTGAATTGGTTGTTGATTAGACTACTTTCCTATGGTGCTATTATGGTTAAATTAAGATGAATTATAGTCTTATAATTCTATTTCTTGAGATGTGATATAGGTTACGGACTATAATGTGAAATTTTCCTAGGTATCTTGTCCCAAGTTGTGATCTAAAGATGAATTATGTTATAGAGATACAATTGACCTTGTTATTATATTTATTATCATTGTGTTATGATGTTATTCCCCAATTTGGGTTGAGTTATGGGTTGTTGTAAGACCTTGATGATAAGCTATGAGAAAGACTTGGTAAGTCTTTGAATCTCTATCTTTACTTCCAATTGTAATTAATTGTTGTCAAGTCATGATATTACATTAGAGTATGCCTTATATTAGGATTATAGGGTGGTATGATGTTGAATTGAAATGTCTTGGTTATGTTGTGGGGTTGATTAAGGTGTATGTGCTATAAGGATAGTGAAAACTATCAATGTGCCTTAAATTGTTATGAAATGCTAAATTGTTAACCTCACATATATAAATTGTGATGAAAGGAGTTAAACTCATACAATTATTATTGAGCTATTGAGTATGATGATTATACAAGGGGTAGATCCTATGTCCTAAATTAAGTTATGATTGATAATTAAAGGCTTAAAGACATTTGAAAGAAGGGACTCTAGCTTAGCACCGAGTGAACTAGATAGAGGAGTGTCGACTTCCCACATAGGGAAGGTAGCAAGGGCTTCTTTATTGTAAGGCGTCTAGAAGCCCAATTTTTGGCTTTTTTGTCATGTCTCACTATATTACTCTTGAGATTGGAGATCATAATGCATGACGCATAAAGAGGATCCCAACTAAATCTTCTAGTTCTTGAATTATGTTTCCCCCATAGGATTACTAGCTAGTGGATCCACGTAGTTTCTATGTTTTATGTTTTGGTACTACCTTGGCAAGTAGTCTGCCTTCTTTGGGTGTAGGGTTTTATGACACCGGATTACACACTGTGTGGTCTATATTGGTTAGGGAAAGATGTTCAAAAAGGTAAAATGAATTAAAGGATTTGAACTCTAACTTGGATAACCTAAAGGGTCTAGATTAGTTGAGGTAGGGTTATGGGACTCTACCTAGACATTGCACTAGTTAGTCTTTAGGGGAGTCTTAGGAATACGTTCTTATATGTTTATCATATGATAATATATTATGTATATATATGATGACCATGTCATATTGTTTATACTATATGTTGATTAGTTCATTTGTGAATATGCCTTGGTTTAAAATGATAATATAAGACGACATGTAAGCCTAAATGCCATGATATGTATTGTTGGAGATTAACTATGTTTTCTCGTTTAGGATACTTGATTGAGTAAGATTATGGGGCTTTGTTTGGTCATTGCACTTGTTGATAAATTAAGAACTTGTGAGTAGTTCTCTTGCTTATTATGATATGTTTAACTCTTAGTCATCTTGTGATAATATTCCTTCATGTTAGGTTTGTAGTAACTCATGATTCTAATTATGTTGGAATAAGTGTTACTTGTTGGGATAATAAGCATGTTTAGTTGATTAGTATGATTTACTTGTCTTTGTATTAAGACTAAAAAGGGGTAAAATAACATGTTTTGATAAAAGTCCCTTTTTAGCAATGTTTTACTTGTGTATGTGCATAAAATCAGATACTTAGTACATGTGGAGTACTAACCCCATTTTCTTCCTTTGTCCCAAAATTTTTAGGTTTTGGTCGTTGTAGAGTTTGGAAGGTGACATCGTTGAATGCTTGGATTCCTCATTTCATCCAAGTAGGGTAGGTCGTCAACTTTTGAGGGTAATTCCATCTTCTAGCTTTGGTCTTTGTTATGAACTTATTGACTGTATCATTCCTTTCCTTGTTATTTGAATTTTGTACTTTCTTATGACCTATACATGGTCTAGTTGAATTGATGTAAGGTCTATGCCATATTGTGACATTCGTTTAGATGGTATGAGATGAGACAATTGTTGAGACTATTTCTATATTTATATATATATATATATATATATGTGCAATAAAAGTACATGACTATGTAACCTTCCTATATGAAGGGTCTATGTATACTCAATATGCATATATATTATATGGATGTAGATGTCTATGTAAACCTCCGAGTAGAGAAAGTAAATTTTTAAATTTTTTCGCATTTTTCAACCTATGAATGTAATGACATGAAAATAAGAGGCAATTCTTAGTCCATTAAAAGGACGACGATGCCGGTTACGTCTAGAGGGTAATTCGGGTGTGACAAACTTTTTGTCAGATCATGAGGTTGATTATCGTTTAGTTATGCCTCTCTTTCTCTACTATGTTTATGTTGGTTTGTATTCATAATTGTGAAGTGCGACACACTTATGAGTAGGAACCTATATGATGCTTAGGAATTTCTTGGAAATCTTATGTCATGCCAATAGAGTATATTTATGGTGTGCTTTTGCAACTAATTATATTGTTGTGCTAATAGGAAGCATGAACACTCGAAGGAATGTTTCTCAAAGACTTGAGGAGGAAGTTGCTAATGTGGGAGGTCTTCCCCGTGATGAGGACGTTCCTCCATTTGAGAAGAATGCCAATGTTGATCAAGTCCCGGCTAACCGTCCACCTATGACGGCGGCGGAGATGAGGGTTATTCTTCCTCAAATGGCCCAAGCTATGACTACCCAAGAACAAGCCACAATGGTTCAACCCCAAGCAATGATTACTCAAGACAACCGAGATGTTACTCCTCGTCCTCATCAACATGTTACTATTATTGTTTCCCCTCTAAGGGACTACACTCGGATGAACCCTCCTACATTCTATGGGTCTAAGGCTAATGAAGACCCCAAAGAATTCCTTGATGAGGTATACAAAGTGTTATATGCTATGGGGGTGACTTCAAGTGTGAAGGCTGAGTTGGCCTCATATCAACTCAAGGATATGGCCCAAACTTGGTATATGTGCATTCGAGGGATAATAGGTCGTTGAGGGGTGGTTCGCTAACTTGGGAGATCTTTAAGAAGGCGTTTCTAGATCGGTTCTTCCCTAGAGATATAAGGGAGTAGAAGGTGATGAAGTTCATCAATCTTTGCCAAGAAGGGAGGAGTGTTCATGAGTACTCTTTGGAATTTGTTTAAGTTGTCCAAATATGCTCCATCCTTAGTCTCCAATCCTAGAGACGAAATGAGCCATTTTGTGACGGGGGTGTCTGAGGACATACAAGAGGAGTGCCAACCAGCCATGCTACATGAAATCGTGAAAATTTCCCGTCTTATGGTTTATGAAAGAAGGGTTGAGGAGGCAAGATCTAGGAAAAAAAGTAGAGATGCTAAGAGGGCTAGGTCATTTGATGGAGGCTCCTCAAAGGATAGGTTTGAGATGAAAGATAAGCCTAAATTTACGAAGTGGGGTTCAAATAAAGCGCCTAAAAAATTCCCAAGAGTTAGTGGTGATAGGGTGTCTAACCCTAAATGTAATAAGGGAAAAGAATTTAATTCACAAAAGGAGAATCCAACTTGTGGAAAGTGTGGTAAAAAGAACTATGGTTAGTGCCTTAAGGGGACGGATAATTGCTTTAGTTATGGCATGAGTGGTCACAAAATGAAAGATTGTCCAACCTTGAAGAGTCATGAAAAGGGTAGTGGCCTAGCTTAAGCAAGTGGTTCTAGTGATGCTCCCAAGAAGAACCGCTTTTATGCTCTCCGCTCTAGGGGTGAGAAAGAGACCTCTCCCAATTTTGTGAGCGTTATGTTAAAAAAATTTATTTTTGATGTGTATGCTTTACTTGACGCAGGTGCTGCTTTGTGCGTTGTTACACGACTAGTAGCTAAAAAGTTTGATATTCTTTCCTATATTTTTCATGAGACCTTTCTAGTGTCTACTCCAGTAGGAGAGTGGGTTGTTGCTAAAAGAGTCTATCGAAATTGTCCTATTTCATTGCCCAATAGGTTTATTATGTCGATCTAGTAGAACTCGATATGCTTGATTTTGATATTATATTGGGTATTGATTGGTTGCATGCATGTTTTGCATCCATTTGATTGTAGGACAAGACTAGTGAGGTTTAACTTCCCCAATTTACCCGTTATTGCGTGGAAGGGGGGAAATTTTATACCTAGAGTCTTATCATATCTTGTCTATAAGCATGTAAAATGATCTCAAAGGGTTGTCTCTATCATATAGAAAGAGTCCAAGAATTGGATTTCGAAATTCGTCCTATTGACTTGGTCCCCGTAGTGAGTGAATTTCCTGAGGTTTTTCCTACTGACCTTCCCGGTATCATGCCGAACGGGAATCGTAGTTTTGTATCAATTTACCACCTGAAACAAATCCCATTTCAATCCCTCCATTGTTGATGGCTCCGATAGAATTGAAAGAATTGAAGGCTCAACTCAAGGATTTGCTTGACAAAGGCTTTATAAGTCCTAGTATATGTCCATAGGGTGCTCCAGTGTTATTTGTCAAAAAGAAGGATAGGTCTTTGAGAATGTGTATTGACTACCATCAACTCAACGAGGTTACCGTTAAGAACAAGTACCCTCTCTCTCGGATTGATGACTTATTTGACAAACTCTAAGGGGCTAGCTACTTTTCAATGATAGATTTGAGGTGAGGGTATCATCAACTTAGGGTGAGAGGAGAAGATATACCGAAGATGGCTTTTCGGACTAGGTATGGGTATTATGAGTTCTTTGTCATGTCTTTCGGACTCACTAATGCTCCATCGACTTTTATGGACCTAATGAATAGAGTATTTTGAAATTACCTAGATTCTTTTGTCATTCTCTTCATTGACGATATCTTGGTATATTCGCAGAGTGAAGAAGATCATGTGGGTCATTCGAGGGTAATGTTGCATACCCTTAAAGAACATCAATTGTATGCCAAATATAGTAAGTGTGATTTTTTGGTTATGATTGGTTACTTTTCTTGGGCATATCATTTCTAGTGAAGGAGTTTAAAAAGACCCAAGGAAAACGAAAGCGGTGAAAAATTATCCTAGACTTTTGACTTCGGCTGACATTAGCAGTTTCTTCGGTATAGCGGGCTACTATCGGACGTTCGTGGATGGTTTCGCGTCCATTGCGTCTCTTTTGACTAATTTGACCCAAAAGAGGAGAATATTTGAGTGGTACGAGGCATGTGAGAAGTGTTTCCAATTGTTGAAAGATAAGCTTACTTCCGCTTCGGTGTTGACCTTACCAGAGGGTACAAAGGGTTTTGTGGTATATTATGATGCATACCGAGTGGTTTTGTGGTGTTTGCTTATGCAAAACGGAAGGGTGATAGCTTATGCCCCAAGGAAACTAAAGGTGCATGATAAGAATCACGCGACTCATGACCTTGAATTAGAGGCTATGGTGTTTGCTCTAAAAATTTTGCGGCATTATCTATATAGGGTTCATGTGGATGTTTTTAACGATCATAAGAGTCTCCAATATGTGTTTACCCAAAATGAATTAAATCTCTGACAAAGAAGGTGGCTTGTGCTGTTGAAAGATTATGATATGAGTGTCCTTTATCGCCCCGGCAAGGCTAATGTAGTTGCGGATGCCCTAAGTCGGATGACTATCGGTAGTGTATCCCATCTTGATGAAGCCAAAAAGTACATAGCAAGGGAAGTGCATAGGTTGACTAGGTTAGGGGTGAGGTTGGAGAGTGCTCCAGATGGGGGTGCCATTGATCATCATAACTCCGACTCATTGTTAATGGTTGAGGTCAAGTCCAAACAACACCTTGACTTAGCCTTGATGGAGTTGAGAGAATCAGTTCTTGGCAAGATAAATGAATAATTCTCCCTGGGTGTGTGTGTGTTAAAGTACCAAGGGATATTTTGTGTTCCTGATGTAGATGGGTTGAGGGTTCGGATCTTAGAAATAGAGCATGGGTCCCGCTACTCAATTCATCCGGGGTCGATAAAAATGTACCATGACCTATGGGAAATATATTGGTGGGAAGGTCTAAAAAGGGACATAGCGGAATTTGTCGCTAAGTGTCCAAATTGCAAACAAGTAAAGGCGGAACACCTAAAGTCTGGTGGCCTACTACAAGAGATCCAAATTCCATCTTGGAAATGGGAAGACATTAATATGGACTTTGTAGTAGGTTTACCTCGGACCCAAAAGTCCTATGATTCCATATGGGTGGTTGTGGATTGATTGACTAAATCCGTTTGCTTTATCCCCGTTAAGTGTACATATTCGGCAGAGGACTATGAAAGAATCTTCCTCGATGGTATTGTGTGTTGCCATGGAATTCCGTTATCCATCATATCGGATCGGGGTGCACAAGTCGTTCAAAAAAGGGTTAGGCACTACGGTGAAGTTGAAAACCACATTTCATCCTCGAACGGATGGTCAAGAAGAGCGTACGATACAAACCCTTGAAGAGATGCTTAGACCTTGCATTATTGATTTTAAAGGGAGTTGGGATAGGAATTTACCTTTAGTAGAGTTTGCCCACTACAACAGTTGTCATTGATTTATTTCCATGGCTCTTTGTGAAGCCTTGTATGGTAGGAGGTGTAGGTCTCTTATTGCATGGTTTGAACTAGGTGAGTCATCACATCTTAGTCCTGAGTTTATTTATAAGACATTGGAAAAGATTCAAATCATAAGGAACCGGTTGCTAATGTCCTATAGTCGGCAAAAGTCTTATGCCGATAATAGGATAAGGGATTTGGAGAATGAAGAAGGTGATAAGGTGTATTTAAAAATTTCACCAATGAAAGGGGTGGTTACGTTTGGCAAGAAAGTTAAATTGAGTCTAGCAAGAACTGACCATTGAAGGCTAGCAAGAATTAGGGTTTCGGTGCTGGAAAAGGGTGGATTCTTCAACAAATTGTTAAGGAAAATTAAGGTATGGGTTCAATTCACCTTTTAGATCCTTTTCTCATAGGGTTCCTTCAAAATAGATTTCAAAAAGTTGAGTTTTCTTATGGGTTTCATTCAATTACGAAATTGAAGTTATGCATTGAGTTGTTAGTGAGTTCTTAGGGTTATATTGAGTAGATTTACATGTAATTCAACTTGTTTATGATAATTGTTGATGATTTTGTCAAATTTAAGAACACGATCCTCTATCCCTAACCCTAGGTAGTGATCTTGACTTATGTTGTATGTTGATCATTCAATTGAGTTGGTTGCTGATTACATTATTATCGTATGGTGATATTATGTTTAAATTAATATGAAATGTAGTCCTATCATGCTATTTCTTGAGATGTGATATAGGTTATGGATTATAATGTGAAATTTACCTATGTAACTTGTCTCACGTTGTGATTTAAAGATGAATTGTGTTATATAGATGAAATTGGCCTTGTTATTCTATTGATTGACATTGTGTTATAATGTTACTACCCAAGTTGGGTTGAGTTATGGGTTGATGGTTAGACCATGATGATAAGCTATGAGAAAGACTTAGTATGTCTTAGAATCTTTACTTCCAATTGTGATTAATTGTTGTCAAGCCATAATATTACATTGGAGTATACCTTATATTAGGCTTTTAGGGTGGTATGATGTTTAATTGAAATGTCTTGGTCATGTTGTGGGGTTGATTAAGGTGTATGTGCTACAATGATAGTGAAACCTATCAATGTGCCTTAAAATGTTATGAAATTCTAAAGTGTCAACCTCACTTATAAAAATTGTGATGAAAGGAATTAAACCCATACAATTCTTATTGAGCTATTAGTGATTATGACTATACAAGGGGTAGACCCTATTGCCTAAATCATGTTGTGATTGATAATTAAAGTATTAAAGACATTTCAAAAAGAGACTCTAGCTTAGAACCGAGTGAACTAGATAGAGGAGTGTCCCTTCCCACATAGGGAATGTAGGAGCACTACATTACTTTTGAGATTGGAGATCATAATGCATGACGCATAAAGAGGATCCCAACTAATCTTTTAGTTCTTGAATTATGTTTTCCCCATAGGATTACTAGCTAGTGGATCCACGTAGTTTTTATGTTTTATGTTTTGGTACTACCATGGCAAGTAGTCTGCCTTCTTTAGGTGTAGGGTTTTATGACACCGGATTACACACTATGTGGTGTATATTGGTTAGGGAAAGATGTTCAAAAACATAAAATGAATTAAAGGATTTAAACTCTAACTTCGATAACCTAAGGGGTCTAGCTTAGTCTAGGTAGGGGTATGGGACTCTACCTAGACATTGCACAAGTTAGTCTTGAGGGAACTCTTAGGAGGATATTCTTATATGTGTATGTTATGATAATATATGATGTATATATATGATGATAATGTCATATTGTTGATACTATATGTTGATTAGTTCATTTGTGAATATGCCTTGGTTTATAATCATAATATAAGAGGAAATGTAAGCTTAAATTCCATGATATGTAAAGTTTGACATTAGTCATGTTTTCTTGTTGAGGATACTTGATTGAGTAATTTTATGGGTCTTTGCCTGGTCATTGCACTTCTTGAATTAATAAGAACTTGTGAGTAGTTTTCATGCTTCTTATGATATGTTTAACTCTTAGTCATTCCTGTGGTAGTATTCCTTGATGTTAGGGTTGTAGTAAATCATGATTCAAAGTGTGTTGGGATAAGTGTTACTTGTTGGGATAGTAAACATGTTGGGTTGATTAGTATGATTTACTTGACATTCCATTAAGCCTAAAAAGGGGTAAAATAGCATGTTTTGATAAAATTTCCTTTTAAGCATGATTTATTTGTGTATGTGCATAAGATATCATACTTAGTACATCTAGACTACTAACCCCATTTTCTTCGCTTGTTCCAAACATTTTAGGTTCTGTTCGTTAAAGAGTTTAGAAGGAGAAACCGTTCAAGGCTTAGATTCCTCCTTTCATCCAAGTAGTGTAGGTCCTCAACTTTCGAGGGCAATGCAATCTTATAGATGTGGTCTTTGTTATGATCTAATTGACTCTATCATTCCCTTCCTTGTTATTTAAATATTGTACTTTTGTATGACCTATACATGGTCTTGTTGAATTGATGTAATATATATATATATATATATATATATATATATATATGTATATATATATTGCACATGTGTACCTTGACGGAATAGTTTCCTATGTTTGGTCTCTTATGTACATGGATATGAATGCATGAGTGTGTTACAAACATGTCTTTTATTTTTTAATGTGAAGTATGTGGTATATGAAGTATAATTATTCCTAGTTCCTAAATGTGTTTATATGAAAGCATGACTCATATAGTTACACTTGTACACTTATGCATGAACGAAGTGATGTATGAACAGGTGTGGTCAAAAGGTGTTATGTGAAAGGTTTTCTCACATATATGTACACACACACACACATGAAAGATGATCTAGTCAATAGAGGAGTCTTGAAAGGTGTGCTCAAGTGTATCCTAAACTAGATAGTGCTAAAATAAATGCTATGTCCATGTGAAAGGATCTTCTCACATTATTTAGGTTGATGAACTTTCATCTATGACCTATGATCTAACCATATAAGGGGAGGAATCTCCTCAGCCTATATTTTATAAAGTAATGTTAATGAAGGTTTTTAATAAAGGTCACTTAGCTTAGAGCCGAGTGAATTATAATATGAGTGTGTGTCCCTTTCTAATGTGGAAAGGTAGGTCACCATAAATCTTTTGAGGTGAATAACCACAACGCCTCAATAGGCATAAATAGGGTTTCTATTAGTGAATAACTATAATGCCCCATTCGGCATTAAGAGGGTTTTCACATATCTGCCTCTATGTTCCATAACTATGTCTCCCCATAGTATCTAGATAGTGATATCACCTAATATGCTAGCATAATACTCATCTCTTACCTTGGCAAGTAAGACGCCTTCTTTTTGTGTGAGGGGATGACATCAAATCCCATGTTTGGCTTACATGATTGTAGATTAAGGCTATTGTTTCCCTCATGTAAAATTGACAATTGAAGTAAATGATAAGGACGCTAACTAGGATAACCTAAGGGTAGTTTCTTAGTGTAGTTGGGGGTATTGGGACTTCACCTACACATTGAAAAACTTGATCTTGAGGGAAGTCCTAGGAAGGTTCTCTAATCCATGTCACTATGTATATGTTCTTTATGCATGACTTTTTAGTATTGGTCTACTTCATGTGATAAAATTAATGGTATGAACCTATATGAAGTATTCTTAATATATATGCATAATGTTGGCCTTAATGACTATATGATGAAGGTCTTTCCTAGTGTGGATGAAGTTACCTTTGCTTTTATATTGATGTATGAATTGAATGTTATGCTTTATGGTCTCATGATAGATTTACTAAGTATGTGTGAGGTTATGTGGCTTAACATGTACATTGAACTAGTAGACTAAGATTGGGGTCATGAACAAGGTCTTATGATGATGAATATGAAAAGTAATAAAAGTGTGTGCAAGTTGGATGTAGCTTACTATAATTGTCGTAAGGCTTTGACTTATTTGTGCCTTTGAGGTATTATGATTGTATGGGGATATGTGTTGCCTTGTGTAGATGATATGTATGTTTCCTTGTGGCCTTAAGGTGATGCCTTGTACCAAGTATCACAAAAGGTTATTTGGGAGGTTAATGAATCAAAGGGAAAATATTTCAGTAATAAGGGAACAAGAGCTCACTGTAATGTGGCTTAAAAATGTAATAAATCCTATATGTTATCCGATGAAATTTTTCGCTTTTGAGTATTATTCTATGATGTATGTGAATGATACAAATAATATTGTTTGAATGTTTTGTAAAAATTTACTGAAAAAGACATGAAGCATAATTTCAAGAAAATGTCCCTCTTAAATCCATGTTTTTTGCATGGTTTCCATACTTAGTGCATTCTTATACTAATCCCATTATTCTCTAACTTATGGATGCTTAAGGGATGTCTATGATTGAGGATCTTGATAGGTCATTCCCAAGCTCACGGAAAGGAATCCTTAGGTTTAAGGATATCCTACTCATGTCTTAACGTAAAGTTTATCAAATGTTGTAGAGTTATGTCTTATGTCTTAACGGTCGTGTCCCTAATGTATTCTAATGTTGATAAGTCTAAGATGGAAAAGATACTTAGAGTATATATGTGTTATGACTTATATTATATTATATATATATATATATATATATATATATATATATA
>NC_028640.1:21924260-21952400 GCF_001406875.1 Solanum pennellii
TATATATATATATATATATATATATATATATATATATAAAGTGATTTTTCTAGCATATGATGTGCTATGAAAGATTTTAAATTTTCCGTTAAATTTACTATGTCAATGCGATGAATGATAACTATGAGATTGTATAAGACCTCCGGAGGTCAAGTACGCCACTTTCCTTCTAGGGGGTGCTCCTCGGATGTGAAAAATGTGGTATCAGAGCTACATGTTTTTAAAAGTGATTTAGGGTCCAAGAAGTCTCATATTGCCACGTCTAGTAGAGTCTTGAGTCATTGGATGTAAGTCGCGACACATCAAATGGTACGAGAGGATATCGGACGGTATAGTTTCCCTTCTTTATCATTCTCATATCGTGCTATAGAACTTAACTCTATAAGATCTTTCTCTTATGTTTTCTTGTCAGGTGGTCTTTTAGATGTGATTTCTCGAATGAGATTGTTCTCTATTCTTGAAGGAGAAAAGGTGATTTTAACTACTTTTCTTTGTTTTATGGTTGGATGAGTATGTGTGAAGGTGAAATTTGGCATGTTTTGATGATGTGATGCCAATTATTGCTATATATGAAATTTATGTGAAATAACATGTTACATTGAGGAATGTATGTCATGATATAGTTAAAGCATGTTGGAAGTTATTATGGTTGACATGAGTTTATTTTTTGAATAATGTGTTACTATATGGTTTTGCATTATGGGTAGCCTTATGATACAATTTGAACTTGAAATTCTTAGTGACTTCCTATGGAGGCATTAAGATTATGTACTTAAAGGTGCTTGATGTTTCCTTTGTATCTATGGGGACTATGATAAGTTGCCTAGAAAGAATTGGAGTATTTTGTGTAGACATTGATCCTAGATGAGATGATAGCATGCTTGTCTTGGTAATGTTTTACATCTCATATTGTTAGGATTTTTCCGACGGTTGCCTAAATGTTGCATTTTTAGAATTTGAAAGCATGATCACTGTAATGTTAGTCCACTTACTGTAATATTTTTAAGAAACAAACTAAATTGTTCTTTGATTAGATGTTGCTGAAATGTGTATAGAATTTATGCATATGAGCATGATTATTAATGTAAAAAGGAGAACTACTATTTGGAATGAAGAATAAGAGCCTTATGGCATGATGAGTCAGAGAATTTTTTTTAACTTGTTAATGTGTCGTGAGTTCCTTGAAGTTTTGGAATTGACGTGTCCCCTAGAATTGAGGGTAGTATTCTTTTCTTTGTAGGGTGATGATGTGAGTTTCATTGACCTAGAAGTTACCTTACATTAATGTTGAAAGAAAAGAAAGAGTTCTTATGACTAAACCTCCTATATTGTTTCCCCTAATGATGTATGACCTTTGTGTTCCTACATTAACTTAATGTAAATAGTTCTAAAGTTGTAATAACTTTTAAGTTATGAAAATAAAGGTTTTTTAGTTAAGATCCTCTTAAGGTTGGATTGATATGCTCTTAATTGGGTTTACCCTAAGTGGAGGATGGTGGAGTAGTAGTACGATGGAGATATTTTCTACCTTTTGCTTCTATTCCTACTTGAGCTTGAAACTAATGAATTTCTAGTAAGTTTGTTCATGAATAGGTTTTACATAAAGTATGGATTGCATGAACTTTATATGTTTTGTATGTAGTGATTGACATTACCTTGAAGATATTATGAAGATTCCAAAGTGCATGAAAGATATTTTTTGATAAAATCCATGTTTTCTCATGTTGATTTGCATCTTGATATTCTAGTTGTGCATTTGACTTTATGAGATAAGATAAGAAACATTGTATAAGTCACTTGTGAGGTGTAATGTTTATCCTTATAATAAAAACTTGAGTGCCTTAAAAGTGAAATATATTGAGTCTCTTGAAAATTATGTGACTTGTATGGTTTGGGAAGAATGAGTGTAGGCACGCTTTTGAAAAATAAAAGCATGTTTAGCTAAATATGTGTGCCTATGATTTGTGTTATTCTTCTCAAAATATTCCTACCTGTAAAGGTGAATACTATGTTAGAACTTGACATTTTGTTAAATTAATTCCTATTTGTTATGATGTGGTTGGTGTGATCTACCATTTAGACTTCACTAGGAAGGAGACATGAGCATGCGTTGGCTTTAAAGTTGAGAATTCTCATTTTAAGAGAAAATTGACCTTGTACTTTTCTTAGGTGTGAACTCGTGACACATGTAAGTGTGTTGAGGTGAAGGACATTCCTACATGGACACCACTAATCATGGTATGGTTGAGTATGACCTTCGTGGCACTAGGTCTAACTAATGAAGATCTTTGCTAATGCAATTAACTCAAGTCTATGTGCATTGAAGTATGAGTGCCTACTTGTTTTGAGTATTATTAAAAACTTCCTATGTGTGGCCTTGCAAGATTATCTCTTAATGAATTGAAGTGTAATGACCATGTTATGATTAGGAGAAGGATGTTCCTCCTATGAACATCATAAGAGCCTATGTGTTTGATGCATTTAAGAGTGAGTGAGTAATGATTTTGATTACTTGTGTGCATTGAGTGAAAAAATGATTTGATGATATTATAAATTTTATGAAATTCTCCACGATGCATTGAAGTCCTTGTTGTGATTAAAGAACCCTACGTGTCATTCGAGGAAGAATGTTCCCAATTGGGGGATATTGTAAGACCTCAAAATGAGTAAGGGTATCTAGATCCTAACATGTTTGTCTTAATGTTATAAGGTCCTAAAATGAATCATAATATGGTTTAGAGGGAGTGCGTAAAGTTTGAGGTTATTTGGAAGTTGAAAGGCAAGGGACGACCAAGAGGTTCGACTACTAGTCACCTATGTGCCTCATGTATCCATATGTGTTTATATATTGTATGCAATGAGATTATGAAGTATTATAATGAGTTATAATGATGCTTAAAGATTGTATATGGAGTTCCAATAATTTTGGTGGTTAAACAACCAAGAACGTCCAAGGTGTTCGAAAGATAGACCTTAAGACGCTCAATGTGTATCTTGATGGGGCCTAGCCTATTTGGACGAGTTTCGAGTATTAGTTTTGGGTGTATATCATATGGGAGGTATAAAAAATTTTAATGGTTGTATTTACGTTGGAAACGTGTGGGTACGACTTCTAAAGAGCCCCACAGAAGGCCCCACACGAAGGAACCAAGATTGGTTGAGACATTGCCTTGGCAGTGTCAATCGACGGGCCAAACGATGAACAGTAGGTCAACCAACGTCCGGTTGGTGCGGTATCGTCGATGTACACTTAACTTGGGCAGGTCTCAACCAAAAATTTGGCTAAGGACCAAGCTACGGAAGCCAAAGGACGGCTAGTCGATTGGGTCCGTCGATGATGGCCTATAGCTACTGTCTAGCGGACTGTTTTATGCTCCATGAATTCCTAGTATGAAGCATGTTACATTGATTTAGAGTTTATTGGCAAATATTGTAGGATCTTGTCAAATCTATGATTTCTTGAAGCTACTCCCCAATATTAGTGTTATTGAAGAAATATGACTTATAATTCGCAAGTTAAATTAGTTGATGGTCTATCTCCTTCTACCTTCTAGTATGTTAATGTATTGTAGTAGTTATAACATTACCTTGTAGTAGCTTATTTTTAACTTCATGTATGATTATGGTACCTTAAGATAATGCCCTATATTTTATTTATTGATGAAAGAGTATTGATGGTCAATGATGACCCTAATGGATTGGTAAGAGTTCCTTTACTCTTCTACTTCTTTATTTCTTTATAGTAATGTTGATGAAGCCTTGTATGGCATAGTGTGGTATGATCCACTTATGGTGGCGGTGTTTACTTTATTGTCAATCTATATATGTATTGACCATGTCCTTGAAGGCAAATTAATAAGTATATGTGTGTTTAGTTATGACTATTACACCATGAGAAGTTTATGCCTACTTTCCTATTCTAGTTGTGATCTAGGTTGTATGGCTATTGTACAAGCATGTGTATATATGTTAGGGTAAAGTATAGGTGGTACCATTGATGAGTAAAAAGTTTTAATAGTCCCTTACCTATGTACCTCTATGTTAATGCATGAATAGTAAAGTTAGGAATCTTAAGTGCAATATGAAGTTGGCTTGTCTCCTATGCTATTTGTGTTGTATGGTTTATGCTTGAAAGTTTAATGTGGTGAAAGGGGTGGATGTCTAAATGAGTTTTTGATAGCCATTATGTGATCATGTTGATCAATGTACACGCACACTCACTTTACATGCATGTTAAAAGTAATATAAGTCATGGTATCTAAATGAAAGGTCGTTCTCATATTCACTAGTGTATACTACAATGCATGTTAAGATGATGTTTATGAAATATGATATGTGTTTCCTTAACTACGATGACTTGATAGGTGTACTAGTGTGGGAAACGGTATGGGACCTTGTTTATGCATTGCACATGTTAACCTTGATAGGATAGTTCCTAGGTTTGGTCTCTTATGTACATGGATATGAATGCCTGAGTTTGTTATGAAAATGTCTTTTATTTTATAATGTTAAGTATGTGTTATTATAAACTATGATTATACCTAGTGTCTAAATGTTTTTATAAGAATGTGTGACTCATATAGTTACACTTATACAATTATGCATGAATAAAGCGAAGTATGAACATGTGTGTTCAAAAGGTGTTACGTAAAAGGTTTGCTCATATATATGAACACACAGACACATGAAAGATGATCTAGTCAATAGAGGAGCCTTGAAAGGTGTGCTCAAGTGTATCCTAAATTAGATAGTGCTAATACATATTCGATGGTCATGTGAAAGGATCATCTCACATGATTTTGGTTGATGAAGTTTCATCTATAACCTATGAGCTAAGCATACAAGGAGATGAATCTCCTTAGCCTATATTTTAGTAAGTAATGTTAATAAATGTTTTTAATAAAGGGAACATAGCTTAGCACCGAGTGAACTTGAATATGAGTGTGTGTCCCTTTCCAATATTAAAATGTAGGTCACCATAAATCTTATGAGGTGGATAACCATAATTCCTCAATAGGAATAAATAGGATTGCCATCAGTGAAAAACTATAATGGCCCAATTGGTATAAAGAGGGTTTTCACATATATGCCTCCAAGTTCCATAACTATGTTTATTTATAGGATCTAGCAAGTGATATCACCTAATATGCTAGCATGATACTCATATCTTACCTTGGCCAGTAAGACACTCTCTTTTGGTGTGAGGGGATGACATCAAATTCCATGTTTGGCTTACATGGTCTTATGGTCTGTTAAGGCTATAGTTTCCCTAAAATAAAATGGACAATTGAAGTAAATGATAAGGACCTTAACTAGGATAACGTAGGGTTAGTTGCTTAGTGTACGTGGGGGTATGGGACTTCACCTATGCACTGCATAATTGGCTCTTGAGGGAAGTCTTAGTAAGGTGATCTAATGCATGTCACTACGTATATGTTCTTTATGCATGACTTTGTAGTATTGGTCTACTTGTTATAATGAAATTCATGGTATGAACCTATATGAAGTGTTCTTAATATATATTCATAATGTTGGCCTTAATGACTATATGATGAAGGTCTTGACTAGTGTGGATGAAGTTAACTTTGCTTATATGTTGATCTATGAATTGAATGTAAAGGTTTTTGGTCTCATGATGGGTTTACTAAGTATGTGTGAAGTTATGGGCTTCACATGTTTATTGCACTGGTAGACTAAGATTGGGGTCATGAACAAGGTCTTATAATGAGGAATATGAAAAGAAATAAAAGTGTGTGCATGTTGGATGTAGCTTACTTTAACTGTCCTAAGGCTTTGACTTAAATGTGTGTTTGATGTATTATGCTTATATGGGGATATGTGTTGTCTTTCGTAGATGATATGTATGTTTTCTTGTGGCCTTAAGGTAATGCATTGCACCAAATATCATTAGACGATTACTTGGGAGGTTAGTGAATAAAATGGTACATAGCTCACTGTTAAGGGAACAAGAGCTCATTGTAATTTGTCTTTAAAATGTAATAAGATCCTATATGTGATCCTATGAAATGTTTTTCCTTTGCGTATTTTTATATTATGTATGTGAATGACATAAATGCTATTGTTTAACGGTTTTATAAAGATCTAGTAAAAAATGCATGAAGCATGATTTCAAGAAAATTACCCTTTTAAATGCATGTTTTTGCATGGTTGTCATACTTAGTGCATTATTGTACTAATACCATTCTTATCTACTTTTTACACAAAGTATAGGTTATGGAGGCTTAATGGCTGTCTATGGTTTAGGAGCTTCATAGGTGATTCCCAAGCTCAAGGAAGAAATCATTAAGTTTGAGGATCTCCTACTCATGTCTTAATTTAATGTTTATTAAATGTCGTATAGTTATGTCTTATCTTGTAAGGGTCTTGTCCCTAATGTATTCTAATGTTTTTTGGTCTAAGATGACAATGAGACTTACAGTCTATATATGTATTATGACTTATATTTTATATATATATGAAGTGATGTTTCTAGAATATGATGTGTTATGAAAAGTTTTCAATTTTCCATTAAATTTACTATGTTAATGAGATGAATGATAACTATGGGCTTGTATAAGACCTACGAGAGGTCAAGTACGCCATGTTACATCCAGGGGGTGCTCCCCGGATGTGATAGACTTTAATAGGTAGGCTTAGCTTTTTCCTTTTCATGCATGAATGAATGATATGAGAACCTTAATGATGTTAAGAAGGTCATGTAAATGGAACCATAGACCTAGTGGTATGGTTCTGAATGTTGATGTCGAAGAGAAATAATGGTATCCTTCATATAAAGGATGATGGACTTAGGGTTTATTGGCTGGAACGACATCATATCATCCTTAGGAAAGTCATAATGAGCTATCTTAGTGTCCATTGAAAGGTAGCCCTAGTGGACCTCTTTAATAGGGTGAATGTGATTGGGTGATGAACTATATAACGAACCTTCATGTGATCCTTTAGTTTCAATTACTCTAAAACAAAGGCAAGCACCGAGTGATTATGTCATGGAATGTAGGTCTAAATGAGAAGGAGAATAGAGTGAAATATAGCTCTACTTGAGAATGAGACTATAATGCATAAAATCCCTTCATATTCCTTAACCATGTGCCTACATGGGATGTGTCCTAGTTATACACTTGGAAAGTAGAACACCCTCATCAGTGTAGGTTTACTTCAGATTCCATGTCTAGCTGTCATGGTATATGTCGGTTATTTCCTATTATCATCATATGTTATAACTACTAGCATTATAGATGTTCTATAATGTTTAGGTGGTTGTATGAGAAGATATCTAGACATTGCACAATAGGCTTTGAAGGTGTTAGTTAGATTCCCTAGGTCTTGTCCAAGACCATTACATAAAGGTCTTTATGTGGTGAATGAGTGTTAAATGAACTAATGAATGTAATGACTTAAGTTAAGAAACCATATTAAGTGAATAAGTACTTATCTAGAGTAGTTAAGGGTTGTCTAGCTAAGGTGTGAAGGGGGAATAGGAATGGTCACTTCGTATCTTACCTAGATAAGTCTTAAGAATGACTCTCGTTTGGGAAGATTGTTGATTATGTAGACATGATCTAAGACTTAGGTAGTCTTAAGTATTATTTAGGTAATCATTAAGTGGTCTTGATTTACACAAGTAAGTCTTTTGATAGCCTTTGAGACGAAAATTTAATATTATCTATGTGTTGATGTATTAAGTGAGAATGATTATATGTAGGTAGTCTATAGTATCTCTTAAGTGTGTGTGTAAGGGATTGTATAGGTGGTCGCTTCACCACTCACTCAAGTGAGACTTAGAATCACCTTTGGTAGAAGGATCTCATGTTCATGTGTTTGGTGTCTTTTAAGTGTGTTGGTCTCATTATATGTGGTCTTAAGGACAATTTAGGTGTTCCTAGAGAGGTTGTAAGGTCGGTCTCTCGGTCTTACTTAAGTGAGTCTTAGGATATCTTATAGTGAGAGGATTGCATGCTATGAAGAGTTCCCTGTGAAGTTGAGAAACTTATTGTAACCTTAAGAAATAGTAACTGCAAAGTGACATATTTCACTTTAAAGATTTGTATAAATGAACTAAATTGCTTAAATGTTATCTTATGTGTTTCTAAGGTGTCAAATGTTGTTCTTATGATTATTCTATGCTATTTAGGTTAAGAAGATTAATATTTCCAATAAATTTCTGTTTTCATGGATTTATGCATTATACCATACTTAGTACATATGGTTGTACTAGTTCAATGCTTTGACCTATCTCTATAGTAGTTTGTAGGTGAGGAGAATTCGCGAAGCAAGACTTGGATCGTAACACCATTCAAGTGAAGTTGAAGTATGTACTCATTTGACTCGAGGGCATAATATGTCTTTTATATCCTTTATCGGAGTAAGGTAATAGACAAAGTATTTCTATATTTTGAAGTATTGCCCGTGTCCCAAGTTAATTCGTGTCCAAACTAATATGATATTGAGACTTAGTATTTCCTATGATTTATAATGAAATATATATTATTAAATATATGATAATCTTTTCTGAAAACTTTTAATTCCGCACTACTATTCATTATGTATATGCAATGAACGATACAAAAAGGGCTTGTACAAGACCTCTTAGAGGTCAAGTACGCCGGTTGTATTCTGAGAATGCCATATCTTCTAGGGTGTAGTTTCGGCATGTGACAAGGATGAAAACACAGGTGCTAAGATTCATTTGAGTACCCAACCCTTTTTGAAAATACCTCCAAAAATGAGAAGTGAATTGAGCACCTCTATCCAATATGATAAAAAAACGATACCATTCAACCTCACCTTCTAATGGAGGTAGAAACTAACATATTCCTCCGCCGTTTAAGTAGACTTAACGGGAATAAAATAACTAGATTTTGTCAATCTATCCAAAATAATTAATATTGAGTCATTTTGCCTACATGTCCAAGGCAAACCCACTACGAAGTCCATATTGATGTCTTCCCACTTCGAAGTAGGAACATCATAACCTAAGTCAAGCCACTCGACTTTTGATGCTCGGCCTTTATGTGTTGCACCTAGACGAAAATTCCACTTTCTCTTTTTAAACCTACCCACCAATATACTTCTTGAAGATCACGATACATTTTTGTGACACCTGAATGATAGGAATATCGGGAACCATGAGCTTCTTCCGAAATTTTATTCCTCAAGTCATCCACATCCGGTACACACAACCTACCTTGGTACCTAAGTAAATCATTCCCCCTTGGGATAATGACTCATTAAACTTTCCAAGAACCAGTTTCTTCAACTCCTCGAACAAATGTTCAAGGTTTTGTTTAGACATCAGCTCAACCACTAAGGAAGATTCGGAGTTATGATAGACCATAAACCCACTATCTGGATAATCTTCCAACCGAACAACAAACAAAGCCAACCTATGAACATCGTTCACTAAGTATTTCTTACCTTCATTTATATATGATATACTACCCATGGTCATAGGACTTAGATCATCCAAAACCACATTGCTTGTTAGGATGGTAGAGAACACTCATGTCGTAATCCTTCAATAATTCAAACTATGTTCGTTGTTGAAGATTCAACTCCTTTCGAGTGAACACATATTGAAGACTTTTGTGATCGGTAAATACATCCACATAAAAACCATACAACTAATGCCTCCATATTTTCAAAGTAAACACTACGGCCTCTAATTCAAGATCAAGAGTTGGATAATTCTTCTCATGCAACTTGAGTTTTCTAGAGTCATAGGCTACTATCTTCAAATGTTGTATAAGGACACAACCCAAACCCACTCGAGAAACGTCACAATATACCAAAAAACCCTTGGTGCCCTCCCGTAAAGTCAACACCGGATCAGAGTTAAGACTATATTCCAATATTTGGAAGCTTCTTTCACATGCCTCCGTCCAATAAAATTTAACATTCTTTTGGTCAATGTATTCAAAGGAAAAGAAATGAACGTAAACCTATCCACAAACCTCCTATAATACCCGGCTAAGACCAAGAAACTTCTAATGTCGGTTGGAATCAAAGGTCTAGGCCAATTCTCAACCTCCTCCATCATTTTTTGGATCAACCTCTATACCCTTACTTGAGATAATATGACCAAGGAATGCAACTGCTCTTAACCAAAACTCACACTTACTATACTTGGCAAATTGTTGGTGTTCCATAAAGAGTTGCAATACTACCCCCAAATCATCCATATGTTTGGCTTCACTTTTGGAGTATACCAAAATATCATAAATAAATATAATCACAAAGGAGTCTAGGTAATCTTGGAACACCCTATTCATTAGGTCCATGAAAGTCGTCGAGGCATTAGTTAGACCAAAAGATAGGAATAGAAACTCATAATGACCATACCTAGTTTTTAAAGCCATTTTAGGTTTGTCCTCTCATCTCACCGTAAAATGGAGATAACCCAACCTCAAGTCAATATTAGAAATGTAGATTCCCCCTTGTAATTGATCAAACAAATCGTTGATCCCAGGGAGAGGATCATTGTTCTCTATGGTTACCTTATTTAGTTGACCGTAGTCGATGCACATCCTAAGGGACCCATACTTCTTCTTTACAAACAACACTGAAGCACCCCTAGGATAAATACTAGGTATTATGAAACCATTACCAAGCAAATCATTGAGTTGAACCTTAAGTTCTTGTAACTCATCCGGAGACATTCGGTTAGAAGGGATAGAGATAGGTTTCATATTCGCCAAAAAATCTATCTGAAATCTATTACCCGTTCTGGAGGTACTTTGAGAAAGTCATCGAGAAAGACTTCGAGAAAATCCCTAACTACGGGTACCGACTCTAATGGAGGAACCTCAGATTCGACGTCCTTAATTTCTCACAACATGGTAGATACTCCCTTTAAAGATCATTTTACAATCTTTTAGACACGAAATAATTTGACCTCTAGGGATTGAATTACCCCCTTTCTGTTCTAAGACATGTTCATTTTGAAATTGCAACTTGACTACCCTTGGTATAAATCTATGGAAGCAAAACAATCATGAAACCAATATATACCAAATATGACACTAAAGTATACCATATCAAGTTCTATCAAGTAAACCAAAGAAACTCTATTGGGCAGTGATATAGGACAACTCTTAATGACTCTTCTAGCCACCACAGAGTCACCCACCGGGGTTGTAAGCGAAAAATGTTCCATTAGCACATCGGGTAATACATTGAACTTTCTAGATACTAGAGGGGTTACAAATGATTAAGGCATACCTGGTATTTAGTGAAGAATAGAAATTTAATCAGCACTTGTAACATACCGGTGATGACATCAGGAGACTCCTCTTGATCACCCCTAGAATAGAGGGCATAAATATTATTCTTCCTAGCAGCATCGAGATTGTGAGCACTTGCTTGTGTTTGACATTTTCTCTCCCTTGAACCTTCATCATAGAAAATCCTTATTCATGTGACAACTCTTTCCACAAACAGAGAAATTTCCCATACCAATAGACAGTAGCGTTCATGTTTTCTACCACATTTAGCACAAGTATACTTTTGAACAATAGGACCACTACCTTTCTCCTCTTTAGATTGTCGTGTAGACGCTTTACCTTTGTTGATCCTAGAATGATAGAATGTCATTCTTTGGGGAACCTCTTCTTGAACCTTGGCTTATCTTGAACCTCAAATCTAGCCTTAGAAGAATTTTCATATTCGGCCCTTGTCCTCTTTAATTCTCTACCAACTTGTTTAATCTTTTTCTCCTCAAGTTTTTTAGAATGAAACATGAGATGAGAGATGTCCATGCTTGGAATCAACATAGCCGACCTACATTCATTAACCACAAGATCATATAATACCATATCAAATTTGCCCATCTTTACCCAGAATCCACCACAATAGTATAATTGAGTGAACTTTAGACTATACTTCTTCATACTCGTACCCCCTTGACGTAGGTTGATGAATTCTTCCATTTTCCTCTCCCTTAGTTCCAAATAAAAGAACCTATCAAGTAAGGTCATCTTAAAATATCCCCATGTAATCTAGCCTTCTCTAACAAGTATGTCATCCTTCCATTGCTCATACCAAACTCGAGGCACATATTTGAGTTTATAGGTGAATAGTTCAATATTTTCTTGAGAAGACACCCCCATAGCTTCTAGTACCTTGAACACTTCATCCATGAAGCCTTGAGGGTCCTCATCCACCTTGGAGCAAAAGAAAGTAGGGGGATTCATCCTTGTAAAATCCCTTATCCCTAATGTGGTGGTGCTAGCATTGCGGTTCACTTGGACACTAGCATCACTAGCAACTTGTTTAGCCAATACTTGAGTCAAGCCATGAATGGCCGGCCTTATCTCAACATTAGACATATCCCCTTCTTCAATAGGAACTTGAGGGTTTTGAGGAGCCAGAGGGGGAACCTCCTCATTCACAGTCTCCTCTTCGACCCTTTGTGCATTGTTCCTTGTTTTATTAAATGTCCATAAGCACAAGAAAGAGATTAGAAGATAAGGATATGTAGAGTTAAGACTTATTCAGGAAAGACTTCGAGAATACCAACAAATTGAGACTTTTATAAGCATCACATAACCTCTCATTCATAAGTGTGGCGAGCTTCACAATTATGAGCAAGCCTCTACTTGACTTTGTTTAGTGAAACATCATGCAACATCCAGAGAGTTCACCCTAGAAGATATGACACTCTTGGAGTGTGACGTGGCGTACTTGACCTCTAGGAGGTCTTATACAAGCTCTTCGACATCATTTACTGCATACATATATGAAAAGTAGTGCGGAATTAAAACTTTTTAGACGAAATAACATAAAACATATTTCATATTAGAATCATCAGAAAATACTAAGTCTCAACATATGTCAATCATAGACTCAAGAATACTTGGGACACGGCCCATACAATACAAATATACAAAATACATAGTCTATTACAATACTTTGAACAAAAGAATTCTAAAGATGGTTATGTCCTCGAGTCAAGTGAGGACAAACTTCAAATTGCTTGAAAGAATCCTAGTGTCCAAGCTTTGGTTCAAAACGCTTCTCACCTTCCACCTACACCTTCTTATATGACAAAATGTATGGAATTAGTACAATGCACATACTAAGTATGAGATAATGCATAAAATCATGAAAACAAAAATTTTAGAGAAACGTGTTCTTTTTTATTAAAACATCACATCAAAAATATAAAAATTACAATTAAACACCAAACAGCACAATTAGAAAACAATACAAGTCATATGAAATTTATATAAAATTATAAAACCTCACAGTAACATTGCAATAATCCTAAAGTGAACTTCACTGTAACTTCCAATAAAACTCACACGTTCCAATATAGCAACAATAAATCCTACAAAACACACATATATTAGATCCTCCTATCAAAGGTTATTCTAAGGATCACTTGAATGATTTATGAACAGACCGCCCATACAATCCCTTCACACACCCCTATGAGATCCTTTAGACTACCTAAGATAATATCATTCTCACTTCACATAAAAGTATACATATAATATTACATTTTCCTCACAAAGATTATAAAAATACTTACTTAAGTAATTCAAAAAGGGAACAACCATACCCCATCTTTAAGATTATAACCCTTAAGACTACCTAACTTTAGATCATGCCTACTTAATCAATTTACTTTCCCTATCTAGAGTTATTCTTAAGACATTCCTACGTAAGATATGAAGTGACTATTCCTATGCCTCCTTCACACCTTACCTAAGGAACCCTTAAATTATTATAGGTAATTACTTATTCATTAACATACTTTCCAACTTACGTCCATTATCTTCATTAGTTCACTTAAGAGTAATTCAACATATAACGACATTCAAGTAATGGTCTCGGAGAAGACCTAGGGACTTACTCACTAACATTTTCAAAGTCTAATCGTGCAATGTCTAGCTAGAGTCTAATACCACTACCTAAACTTCATATAACTTCTCCAGTACTAGTATGTATCCCAAATTATAAAAATAGACAATAACCGACATAGACCATAATAGATATGCATGGAATCCGGAGTCATGAACCTACTCCTATGGAGGGTTATTCTACGGGCCAATTGTAAGTCACGTCCCATGAAGAACATGGTTAATGAATATAATGGATTTATTTGTACTCTAGCCTTATCCTTAATTAGAGAAACTTCTTAAACCATACTCACTCAGTGCTAGAATTTGTTCTCATAGATTATTCTTATAAAGGAGTACATAAAGAGGTTCCATAGCTAGTTCACAACCCAATCACATTAAACCTTACCAAAGAGGGTCTACTAAGGCTACCTATAATGGTCAAGGGGATAGCTCAATGACTTTCCTAAGGATACTTTCATACCGTTCCAGCCAATCAACCCTAAGTCCACCATTCACACAAGAAGGATACCATTACGACTTTCAACTTCAAGGATATGATAACAATCCAATTGGGGTGAAGGTTCCACATAAGGACCTTCTTAACAATGTTAAAGATCACATACAAATCACACATACAAGGCTAAGAAGCTTTAGCATACTTAGTCAACAACTCATATTCACATTGACATATATTAAGTATGGGACACAAATCAACCAAAACAAGAAACACACATACTTCACATATATCATATTATTCAAGAAGCACATAAGTATAAATAATATTATCTGTAGGTCACCGAATTCACTACTACATAATCATCAATCTATATATCACAAGTATCGTATAATCTATCAATAATCATCATACTTCACCATCAGGTAATCCACATAATGACAATACCATAGTCTACTAAAGAAACATATCATAAACTAGAAGAACTCATGCTTTGACTCCACATAATACACAAGTCATCAAGACATTCATAATATTAACATAATCAAGTTATCACATAACAATATCTTTATACATAAAGTAATGTTGACGATGTCACATTGATTCACAATGCATAAAGTAATGCCGACAAGACCACATAATTCACAAGTATAACACATAAGCTCCGCCGCCATAAGTTGACCATAGAAAGCATCATTACTATCTTAGACCTATACTACACAATATACAGAAAGTTAGCTCAGCATAACACTGATCTAACCTCACAACTTCAATCCATAACCAATTCACCCAACACAATACTCAAAGGTTCTTACCAATAGCCATTTTTACAATTGAACCCAATGATCAACAAACATCATGAATCAAATATAATACAAAATGAATTTACGAATTTAAGGCAACGAACTACAAATTCTAGCATGATTCATTCATAATTCAATAGCCCTAACAAAACTACGCAATAATTCAATAACATTAAGACATAATCAAATCACCCATAAAGTAGACAAATCTATGATGACATGAATTGCATGGGTTCATAGATTTTTTAATTTAAAATCATCTATTTAACATTAATTCAATCAATATACAATGATTCAAAACAATTAATGCAAGAAATCATGGCTTGATTACAAAATAGGATAATTTCTTCATTTGAAAGACATAGGAAATCACTTTGAAGATTGGCTCCTTGAAGAAAAGAGAGTAAAGGATGAAAACCATAACTTAGTGTATGATAGAACACGAATTATATGAAGAATTGATAAATAATCACCAAAGAAATCTTCAATCCAAGCTATATCATGACTTTTGGCGCCAATGGAGTTCTAGAGAGTTCTTTAGGGAATTTCGGTTTTGATTTTGAAATGTGAATACATATAAGTGTTTTAGAAATATAAAACTATTTATAATATCCAAAATAACCTTAGGAAACAACCCTTTTAATTATTTGGACGTGGGTTTAATTTTACGACTTCAACCTTACACTTAACAGTGAACCTACGAGAAATGCACATCCAATCGACGGTGGGCAATCAACGGGGCGTCGACCAAACGATGGGTTGTGCTAGAAAACGTGTGTTGGTTAGAGACTACCAACTGGAGTCTTAAGACCACTCACCAAGTTCCAACCTACGCCCCTCATCCACGGGGCATCGACCAGCCTACTGGGTGTCGATTGCCTCCATTGTTAGGGGTGAGTTTTTACACCTTGGTTGGTCCTTCGTGAATTTTTCCCGGACGTTTCATACTAAAATATGCTCGTATCAAGGTTAGGAGCTATCACATTAATTTCCTCCAAAACAAACATGTAAACGCAACGAAACATATTAAGAATCGTTTCAAGGCAAACCTTTCGAACGTCATGGACGTTCTTGGACGTTTGACCTCAAAACTTCATGAAGCTTTAGACACTGCCTCCTAACATCATTTTAACTCATTTTAAGACTTTAAAACATCATGACACAAATGTTAGGATATAGTTACATTTAAGTTGTTTTAGAGGCGTTACACATCAATTGAAATATTATTTAACCTCATGCTCTGATAGCAAAATTGTCATGACTGGGAGCAACTCCTAGATGTAATTGGCGTCTTCGTCCTCAAGGAGTACTTAGACTATCCTTTACCATTTGTGATAACATATCGTAGGACATAACATATGCGTAATGATTTAGTCTAGTAGTATCTGCTCACATTAAACCATCTAAAATAATGTGCAACATTCGGGCATAACCCATAAAATACATATTGCCATACATGGCTTAAAACAACATCTTCAAGAATAGGAAAGAAACTAATGTCCTTAGACAATAGCAGCAACACTACTAATGGTAGAATAGAAGGCACCATCCTCAAATGGAAGGACTCACCAACAACTTTGTAAAATGATCCAAGTCTTCTTACAAAGTGGTCTAGAAGCTATTAAATGACAGGAACCTCCAATGTTTGGGAAAAATAGAAGAAATATTGGTTATTACAAAACACAAGTTCTAAGTATGGTTCCCATGCATCAAATCATCAACGCATGAGAAAAGGCACAATTTAGTCAAAGTCATGCACTATAACAATGTAACCCAACACGTGCATATATGAAATAGTACAAGCCAACTCAATCATGACATTAACCTAGAAAATATGCAACCCAAAGTAACACTTGTGCAAGTCCAATAATAGAACCCCATAACCCTCTGCAAGGCTAATCATCGTATCAAGTCGCTTACTACATGCATACAACATAACCTCATACTTTGTCATAACAAAATTGATTTATACAATCACATATAACTTGATATACATAAAATGTAGTCAACTTAATCATACAAGAACACTACTAAGACCCTCCCTTAAGATTCCACGTGTGCAATTAGTGAGAGAATTCGTATACCCTCTCTAACCCTATGTAGTAACCTTTAGGACAAACCCTAACAATAGTATACATACTTGACTTGTTCATTTACCTTTTTATATTAGGGAATGAAGTGCAATAACCTACAGGACACCATGTGAAATACGTCGAATCCGGTGTTCTAATCCCACACAGAAAAGAGAGGGGTTAACACTTGCCTAATGTGAAACCTTTCATACATAGATATTTAGTTGAATCCACTAAGCTAATGTCTTATAAGGGCACATATTTAAGGTAAACATGGTTCTTACTAGAAACTTTGACTTGATATATGTGTAGGTTTCCATCTCATGAGACAACACATATCACGGGAAACCATACTTGCTAAACGTGAAAAAACCCATATTGGAGGCTGAACATTCTAAACGTGAGACCTCCATTTCATTTACATGCTCTTTCGTTGCTAAACATCTATTCACTATTGTAATCATCATACTCATCATACAAGATAACATTAGTACTTTCTGGACCTCTATGAGAACATCTCATCATAATAGCTCATAATTATTCATAAGTGAGAACTATCCTTTCACTTTAGATACCGTATACAAGTGAGTAAACCTTTCACTCAACAGTTTCTTATATTCATGAGAAACTACTTTCAATCATATAATAATCATACCATAACATACCTGCATGTTTCATAACAAATTTAATCGTCTAAGGTTAAGGGTGAGGAATACTTGCTATCAATCATCTCAATCACACATTAGACATGGAAACATTACACTCTAAGTAATTCATACTTCATAACTGAATTAAAAGAGAATCAATCTTCAAACCTCTTGCTCTTTCATGGTCCCCATATTTTCATTACCATGAATACATAATCAATACATAAAATAATTTAATTCAAGAAGAATTTTCATAATTAATATCAATATAGTCAATCAACATATTCATCTTCTTCACAATTCACCCTATCAATTCAAGGTTTACATGAAATTAATAAATTACATGGGTCCATGGGAAACTTTAGTGAGTAACAAGAATAAACAATCAATTATACTTAAACAACATTAATTGACCATAATTCATAACAATTGTTCCTTAACATTGTTTTTCAAAGAAGACCCATGTATAAAACAAAAACTTTATTCTTGGGAGATTTAGAAATCATCTTTTGGAGGAACCTCTTCAGGAATGGAAACACAAGAGTGAAAGAAACCGTACATTAAGGATAATTAGACACCAAATTTGAGTAGAACTTTGGAGATTTGAGTCTTCTTTTTGAACTTCAAAGTGTCTTCGATGGAGGATGAGGTAGAGAGAGAAAATAGAGAGAATTGGGAGGAATTGGGTTTCAATTTGTGTTTGAGTTTTGAAGTTGGAAATGGGTGATTATTGGCCTAAAATCAATATAAAGTCAATCTCCAAACACCCAAACTACCTTTCATTAAGTTGGACTTCCAAAAATGAAGTCCAACGTAACTAAATCTGTGAAATCTCCCTCACCTTCACGCCCAACTTCATGGTCCGTGAAGTGCTTGATGGACTGTGGTGGTGGTCGCAAAAGGTGAGGCAGTAGCTGCTCCAACGAGCCACCTTCATTTTTCTGTAAGTACACTTTACGACAGCCTCCACCCCTTCCGTTAAAATGCCCCATGGCCCGTGAAGTGGCTCGTGGTTCTCTTAGGCAGTAGCCTCTCCAATACTCCCCCCCCCCATTCCCCCAAAGATCTAAGGCATGTTCACGACAACCTTCTTTTTTCCGTCAAGAGCGCCACGAGTCGTGAAGTAGCTTATCGTGCATTCGACAGTAGCTAGCGCTAGAAGTCGCCTCCATCTATGACCAAGGAATTTTCAGATTGTACGCACTTGGCCATGGTCATGACCACGAGTCGTGGTCATGCTCGTGAGGTTGAGGCAGTAGCCTCCCTTCTTGGGAATTCCTGGCTTTTTGGATTTAGATTTTCCTTGAAGGTTCAAACTCCTCCCTTTGTTTTGCTTCCTTATACCCCTCCTTCAGGAATTTAGGTCCAATGCATCATCTCCGCTTGGTCATACCTTTAAAAAACCTTTTTAAACCATCATATCACAACTAAAATTACCATAGTTTTGGTTACTGGTTTACCGAACGTCATGGTCGTTTTTTAGAATTTTGATTACAATGCTTATTAACTAGGTTGAATACGTTAATTAGGATTAGACACACAGTTTTAAGGTTTGGTTCATGTAGTGAGGCTCTAGATCAAGTCATAGACGTCCTGAGTGTTACACTATTCTCATTATATGAGATACATTCTAGTGTTGGAGAAGTTCTACAACGTTTAGGTAGTTGAATGGGATGCTATCTAGGCATGGCACGAGTAGGCTTTTAAGGTCCTAGGATGTAGGTCCCCAAGGCTTCTTCAAGACCAATATATGATGTCCTCTACATGTATGGTTTTCTCTCAAAATGGTTTTAATGAAAATATGGTTTCTAAATGAAGTATGTTTTATGAAAACGTACTTATATAGGGTAGCTTTTAGTATTGCTAAGGAAGGATTGAAGATGGTGTATGGGTGTTTTTCTTAGGTGAGTGTTGGAGTATCCTTAGGTAGGGAGTCTATATGATGTTACTTGAAAGTGTTCTATATGTGATTATTGACTTGTGTTAACCCATTATTTTATATTTTTGATTGAAGTGTATGGAATTTGAAGTCTTGATATGCCATGAATGCTGGACGGGATTCTAAGGGTTTAACATTATGTATTGGTAAGTCCTCATTGATTCAAGTACAAGATCAACATTTTCGTTTTATGTCTTTAATTATTATTTCTGTCTTGTATGGGCTTAGTCCTTATGTTGTATATTAAACTTATTTAAGTATTTTATGTGCTTAGTCCCTATGTTGTAAATCTTTTAATTTGATTGTTTAAAGAGACATGCTAAAGATAGATGTTTTGAAAGAAAATCTTCTACTTGCGTATTAATGAAAGTATCTCTTCATGCATGAAGGAAGTTCTACATTTTTTCTTATTTTCCAGAGTATATTATGAGATGATTGATACGAGAGGTTTGAGTGAGACTTTTTGAAGGCTCTTCATCGGTTAGGTCTTGGGGGTGCTCCCCTATCGTGACAGGTATGGGCGTTTAGGCCTAGTCGTTACTATTTAAATGAAATGTCGTATGAACTACACTTTTTTTCCTCTTATTCATCATTATCATTCCTGCTCAAAATTTACAAAATATTCATTTTCCATGGAACTCCGAACGCCCCATTTCTTTTTGCAACTCTGTTTCAAATCTTTTTCATTCCTTTTCTATTTCCCCCCCCCCCCCTTTTTGAATGGAGGGGTTCCATATTTTTTCAATCCGTGGATACATTGGAATTTCTTCTGATTTCTTGATTTACCTTTTCTCCTCATTTGACACCAACTTAGTCTTTTGGCCAAAGTTGTCTATTCAATCACACTACATCTCATGAGGATTATGAGTGAAGGGATAAAGAAAGGTAACATTTGCATTATGTTTCTTTCAAGAAAATGGTAAGACTCAAAGGGTGCTAAAGAGGAGTTCACACACCCCTAGGGTTGGCACTAAAGAGGTATAATGTCAAATTGTTTCACTCTTTAACATTATGGCCTAAGATAATTTGAAGAGATTGCATAACTTGGTCAACCTAACCAACGACGAAAATACTAGGTGTCATCACACATGGTTCACGTAGGCTCACCACAGAAGGCATCGACACCAATATCGAACCAGACTCTGCACTTTCTCTAGTCTGCAATGTTCATCACAAGATCCTCTATTCTATACATATTTAGTCACAACAAGATTTATGAAGTTCACATATTTCCTAAAAAACTTCACTTGGCATTATCTTAGCCATACGTTCATTATATTTGATTGAGACCACTGTCCAAGTCATCGGTGCTAATCATAATCGATTTCCTAATTTCGATAAGAATAGACATACTCAAACATAATTAAAATGGTGGAAATTTTTTTAGAAGGGTCCGAATACAATTTTCAATCAAAATAAAGAGCTAAAAGCTCAAATATCCACAACACAATCAAATATCATATATAGAAAAAACCCAATATCTACATAAAACAATAATCACAAGATGTATGTATGAAAATACCTCACCCCACCACAAACAAAGATAACTTTGTCCTCAAACGCAATCAAAACAATCAAAAAATCATTAAAAGGATAGAAAGGGAGGTAAAGAAAATCCTATTTAAGAAGTTGCTCCAATTTTTAGGGCATCAATTCCCAGTGCAACATCAATAGTACTAACTCTACCTGGGACATCTAAGGGTAGTTCTGCCGAACTACTGTACAAAACTGCATCTACCATGGCCTACTCGGTCTCTGCAAGAACCTCATAAGAAACCTCCTCAGCAACCCCAAGCATTTCCTCATTCGTCTCAACCTTATATTAGGGGTCAACTACTTTCTCAGATCAAATATCATCTCTGGTGGTATGTATCCTTATAAGCTGGCATATCTGGGATGTCAAATGTCCCAAAAATCATCAACATGTCTGTAGACTTTATCTTGTCCACATATCTTCTCAACTATGCAATAGTGGATTTTAATGTCGTGACCTTCTTAGTACCCCCTTGACGGTGCTTGTACACCACTATCCGTTCCACAAGGAAATCAATAGTAGAAACCAGAAGTGTCATAACATTGTCAAGTGCCCTTTCAATCATTATAGGAGTGGTAGCCTCAAATATTTTTGCACGTCGATTAGAAGAATTGGTTAGCTACCCTATCCGTAGTAATGCATCTTGAGTGAGCGGGGATCAGGAGCCAGTAGCACAACAACACTAGACCAGGAGGCAAGGGAGAAGTAAAAATACTAGGGGTAGTGTGAGAGATAGTGCTAGTTATACCTGAAGGCCAATGGACTGGTGTAGGAAAATATGCCTCTGCAGGTAATACATCTGTATCCATAACGAGGGAAATATCCACCGAGGTTGCCATCTTATTTTCGGCCTCGTCTATGATGTACTCTTCCTCAATCCTCTAGATGTCGGTAAATGATGTGGGAAGCACTTCCACATCCTTCTTCTCGTCTCTAGGTACCCAAGATTTTCTTCACAGTTCGGTAATCAACACCAGGGATGGAAGGGAGGTGAGCCTTGTGTGGCCCTCATAAGCATCTCTTGTGGGATGATCATCATAGGTTCAACCTCATCTTATTAAGATGCAACCCATACAGGGTGCCTTCATGCGGCAGAAAATTGACTTATTCATGGATGGAATAATGGTACAATTTATGAAGACAAACTAGAACCGGGCTGCTATATTGAGATCCTTCGTCTTAATGGGTCTCTAATATGAAGCCATTTGGCACTAAAGTTTGATATCAAAGGTGCCAACCACTTCTTCATTCTTCCTAATGTCTTTGTCCTGATCAGATGTTGGTAGTCACCACCAACCCGTGTTGAAACACCTAATACTGCATTGATAACATCCCTATCTTGCATCACCTTCTAACCCTGATGACCATATAGTCAACCAGCTTAAATATTGATGTCGGCTTATTCCCTTTTAGGACAGGCACTATAGGCACTGTACAATCTTCTGACCCAACTTGGAAAGTAAGGTCCACGCGTCTTGGTGACTACGTGGAATTTGTGCGACCTCAAGCAACTCATGATCTTTGGATACCTGTCTATGACACCATTATTCGACAACCACTTCTTCTCTATAATTATCCTCAAACCCTTAGTCTTAAGTCTGTTTTTTAATTTTGGAGGAGGACCCTTTTACAAATGCGAAGTACCCCCTAAAAGTAACATGACATACTTGACTTCTCGAAGGTCTTGTACAAGCCTTTTAACTTCCATTCATCACATAAATATGAAAAGTAGTGCGGAATTAAGAATTTTAACAATATAGTCAATAATAAACTCTTTTATAAAGCGTAATCATCACAAACCATCTTAGACATGCCTAATTTTCATAGCGTCACTACCATTACATAGAAAATTAAGTAAAGTCTAATACTAAGTCTTTAAAGAAAGAAACTAAAAATAACATCTACGTCCTTGAACATATGAGGACGTACCAAGAGATTATGGAGAATCATCTATTTCCCAAGCTTAAACTCTCTGATCCTCACTTCCTTCCACCTAAACTTGTAGAAATAGTAAAGAATATTGAGTTAGTACAATTAATTCACTAAGAATGGAACACAAATATGTGTTGCCTAAGGTAGGGTCATTGTTTTGCCTTTACATGGAACAAAAATACCTAGTCCTATCCATTATCATTGTGAAGGGATACGGAGTTTTCTTATAAGTACTACATCTCAACTCATGAAGAGTACCATCTCAAGAGGTACATTTGGATACTACATCTTAACTCACGATGAGTATCCATCCCTTTGTCAAATACTCTTGGTGCTAACCATAAATCGTCATGGAGTTTTAGACATTTATTTGCTATAGGTTAAGAGATTGCTACTAAGTACTACATCTCAACTCACAAAGAGTAACCATCTTTGAGGTTAAACTTTGATGCTAGATCTCTATTCACGAAGAGTATCCAACCTTCAACCTATCTTTCATTCATTGGAAAGATTTTAGGAACATTGAGGTTGCTACTAGACACTACATCTCAAGTCATAAAGAGTGTCCACCCCAAAATCTCCTCTTTTTAATCTTTAGAGTTCTATTGAGAAATGTTTCCCACAGACTATCATTCATTACATTTTCATTAACTTCATTCATTCATTCATTCATTGTGTGAATATATGTGAGAAAACCTTTCACATAATCACCATAATTCATAACTTTATCTTCTAAACATGATCATACCACATTCAACATAATCAACACACAATCATGCTTCATATTCACATCATATTTTAATTATTTAGTTATAGTATTTTCAAGATACACAATAATTGCCTCACATACAACTCTCTACATATACTTCATAACATAACTTTACTTCACATTCAATTCCTTCAAGACTATATTCACAATTCATGTATATACTCACGTAAGTTAACTAAACACCGCCACCTTAAATTGACCATACCACACAAGATGTATTCAAGATGACTAGAATAATTTTGGTCAACTTACACGTAATCCAACTGTTGATCAGCTTTTTTCACTTGTCTAACAATTCATCATAATTATACATAAATGACAGTAGATAACCATAATACAACATAGTATAAACACATTTCTAACAATATCCAATCACATTCATCAAACCCACTTCATGAGCAAACATTCGAGAGTTAGGATGATCATGGGTCCCTGGAGATTTTAATCATTAAATTATCAATCAAAATTAAAAACATCATATTTCATCCATTAAAACCTTTTAGTTCAAGAACCCATGCTTAGAATTCGAAATAAGAACTTTTAGGATTTTGAAATCTTTTGAAAATCCTTTGGATTGACTACTTGAATGAGAGAGATCAAGGATGAATTACCATACCTTATTAGAAGAAAACACACGAAATTTGATGAAGGAATTAATGGAATTCTCCAATCGTAGCTTCTACTTGGCTTCAAGCTCCCATGGAGTTGTGAGAAAACTTTATCTGGGAGAGGGATTTTGATTTAGAAATGTAAAGTTTAAATTTAGGTCTTACTGTTAAAACTAACGTAAAATACTTTAAAGAAACTAAAATAACCTTCTATGTCTTAATAAGGTGCTGGGTGTATTTACCTATTTACCCCTAGGTTGGCCGAAACCCTATAGGAAGTTCCAGTGCCAAACGACGACTCTCATTGATGGGGTGTCGTTTGGATGATGAAGTGTCCTGCTGGTTTGTTGTTTGGGTCACAGACTCCCCAAAATGGGGGATAAGCTCCCACAAGTAAGTCTGAATCCATGCTCCCTTTTAACAGGGCGTCGATTGATCAAAGAGAAGTTCATTGGAGTCGTTCATTGGGCTGTTTTGGCAGCTTCATGGTAACATTTGGGTCCTCCTCAAGGACCCTTAGGTGGTCCTTGGGGAGTCATACCCGGACGTTACGACCTTAAACGTGAACATCCAGATTATCGGGTCCCTTCAACTCATTTTAGACTCCAAAGACATAAGAAAACACATAAAACATGCAAAGTCACACTAGCACACACAAGAGTAGTTTCCAAACGTCTTAGTCGTTCTTTGACGTTTGGTTTGAAAATTCTTTAAAACTGACTTTAAAAGATATTATTCATGATTTTATCCATTTATTAACTCAAGTTTGTCCTATTTAATTTTGAGGGTTGTTACAGTCTCCCCCACTGGAAAACATTCGTCCTCGAATGATATTAAAACACCTTCAAGGACTAAAAGACTAAACTAGTAGCGCACAACACACATCATCATGGATACCACGTTCATAGTCAATGTACAAAACCTACGAGGAACACCAACTTCACATCTTTCTGTACTCTAAGAAACACAAGCAATTTGGAACTATTTCCACAATTCATAGTGCACACATACTTCATCATTTTCATTGCATTTGGGAGGAGATACCTTCTCCCACTTTATAAATGCTCATAATTTCACTTCAAGGCTCAACATGCAATAACTTTAAAATCACACATTGGCATATAAACATAGAAATTTTCTAGGCAATTAAGCAAATATCGTTAGATGCACATCCACTAATCTTACCATGAAATTATGATATCATCAAGAGCATGCAAAACATTATACTATCAATGACACTCATTACATAAGGATGGCATGCAATTGATACTCACATGCAAGACTCTATAACCTAACCAGACTACTAAGAATTTTTGTCTCAAGTTTGAGTAAGAATACAAGGAAAATATAAGGATATCAACCACATTACTTCTCAACTCATTCTTTCACAAATGCGGTAAACCCATCTCAGAAAAATTATAGACAACCATCAGGAACTATGAATCACCGGAGCTTCTATTTTGTATTATCTCCTTTGTACTTTATTGCATATAGAAATGGTTTTTCCTTTGTCTAGTAGAATATGGACCATCTTGAGGGGCTAGGTTGGCCTCCATACCATTTTCCTTGAGGTTTGGGCAATATCTCAACTTATGACCCTTATTTCCACATCCAAAACATCCATTCTTACCGGAAAGACACTTGCCCTAATGTTGCTTACCACATGTAGTACATCTAGACCTCTCAAAAATAGAGCCTGCTCCATTACCTTGTTGATAATTATACTTGGAAACCCTATCCTTACTCAGCATCGGGGAATCTTGATTATAAAACCTCTTCTTAGACTTTGGTTGACTTTGTTCCTTAGGCCTAGCCCTCTTCCAATATCTATTAATCTTTATAAGCTTGGTGTCATTAATTCTTTAGGAATACAACATGAGTCTAAAGATATCCATATCATGATGGAGTATTATCGTACGACACTCTTCTTCAAATAAACTAGACACCCCAACACAAACTTAATCATTGTAACCGTGGAGTTGTCTAGGAAGGATGGGCCATACTTAGAGATTTGGGTGAACTTCATAGAATATTCCTTCAAGAAAGGTCGTCTTAAAAGTTTCCCAATCTATCGGGCCTATCCCTACGAGTCTCTCATCCATCCATTGTTCAAACCAGCTTGTGCCACATCTTTTAATTGGTAAGCAGATAGTTCCACTTTCTCCCTAGAAAGCACTCCCATAACAGCTACTACCTTAAACACATAATATATGAAGCCTTATGGATCCTCATCAACCTTAGTCCCATGAAAAGTAGGAGGATTCATCCTCATAAAATCTCAAATTCTAGAAGCGGTAGTAGTTTTATGGGGTTCACTTGAGGTCCAACTCCTCGGTTAGCTTGGACTTCATCGATTTAGATTTAGTAGGGATGACATGATCTTGAGTCATCATGAGTTGGGTCAAAGTCTTAAAAGCAGCTCTTATCTCCGTATTAGATATATCCCCTTAATCATTTGGAACTTGAGGACCTTGGGGAACTTGAGGGGGAACCTTCTCATTCACTTTCACTCCTTCATTCCTCCTTGCATTAGACACTCTAATATTCATGTTCCTAAAATCACATGAATATGATTAGGGACTGATATACCGTGGTTTCACGGTATAATTAATACTTTTTCCTTAAGTTTAGTGTGTCCAAAAGCCTTTTTGTGCTAATTTTTATATAAGTTTCTCTTTGTTTTACAGGAAATCTATCCAAAGATGAATGGGAAGATTTTGAGCGAAGAAATGCAGAAGATACCACCTACGGAGCTTATGATGGTCCGTCGTGCCTGTGACGGTCCGTAGGTGGCAGCGTAGTGCAGCTGCTGAAGGAAGATGGGGAAGTCTGACAAAGTGTGGGGTTACGAAGCTTGTGACGGTCCGTCGTGGATATGACGGTCCGTCCTGCAGTTCGTCATGGAGTTCAGAGAAGTAATCCCAGTACCCAGATTCGAAGAGTTGAAGTGTTTTGAAACGAAGACCCTCGACGGACCGTTGTGCCTATGACGGTCCGTCATACTTGCCGTCGAGGGTGGTGAAGAGAGCAGCAGAAGAAATTGCATAAGTATGGGATGACGGAGTCCATGACGATCCGTCGTGACCACGACGATCCGTCGTGAGGTCCGTCGACCCAGCCGCGTTTTGGCAGATTTCCAGCAAATAGAATCCTTGTTTAATTAGGTTTTTATTTTTTATAAATAGTTTGAAAAACCTCGTTTTTGAGGTTGGACTCCGTATTGTTAGACACTGTATTATTAGTTAGACTTTGTATTATTAGGTTATGTTGAGACTTTTATCATAGAGTGTTGGTGATTTTTGTTGATTAATCAAGCGAACTTTCAGATTTTATCCTTACCTCATTGAAGTAAGTACATGAATTCTTATCTACTATATTTTAATATTGTATTTATGGCTATGAGCAACTAAGCTCCATAACTAGGGTTGTGGGAACCATAGGCAAATAATGAGGTAAAACCTAACTAAAATAACAATTCTAGAATAGTGTCTTGCATGTATTAATAATTCTTTCGCTTAGA
>NC_028640.1:21952597-21953496 GCF_001406875.1 Solanum pennellii
GCGGAGTGAAATTTTCTAGATGCCGGACCAAGGATTTAGAAATACATAACTTATCACTTTGCATGCAAGATACTAGGAAAGAATTGTTATAGTTAGAATATCAAATTATGAACCTGTGGGGAACAGGTAAACCCTAGTTACTTTGATTAATTGATTAAAATCAAACTGTCAAAGCTGTTAAGTGTCTCTTTCAAGTTCGCTTGTTATTTTTTTAGAAATACAAACCCCCCTTTTATTGTTTTTACATTCCAAGAAAGTCATTGACCAAACAATAGTAATAACAGGTTAAAGTTAAGTCTAGACTATTTTCCTCGTGGGAACGATCCCAACCTCACTAGTTGGGTTAGTTACTTGACACGACCGCTTTACTTCTTATTTGAGAAGTAAGTTTGAGCGTATCAAATTTTGGCGCCGCTGCCGGGGAAAGTAGCTTTTAGATTAACTTAAACTTATTACTATAGTTTAGTTGATATTTTCTTTATTTTACTTTGTTTTATTGTTTTTGATTTTTTTTAGAACTATCCTCCTTGTATGCCAAATACATGGAAAGGAAGAGAACCCTTGTTTCCCTACGATCACGAGCTAGAGCGTACACTGCGCAATATGAATCGAAACTTGGGAATAAATGATGATGATCCGAACTAGAACATCCCAGCTCCGGTTGATGTTCATGGTCGGATGTTACCCGATGCTCCGGGTGAACACCAACAGAGGGGACAAAATCCCGTTCCAGGCCCCAAGCATACTACAGAGGCTATGATAACATAGCAGATTCTGATGGGCCACTGGTTTTGCCTCCTCTACCCACAGGCCACACTTTTGTGCTAACTAGTAGCCTGATGCAAATGCTCACTGCTAGAGGTTTGTTTTCAGGGCTACCTTCTGAGGATCCACATGCC
>NC_028640.1:21955320-21958342 GCF_001406875.1 Solanum pennellii
AACGAAGACCCTCGACGGACCGTTGTGCCTATGACGGTCCGTCATACTTGCCATCGAGGGTGGTGAAGAGAGCAGCAGAAGAAATTGCATAAGTATGGGACGACAGAGTCCATGACGGTCCTTCGTGACCACGACGATCCGTCGCGAGGTCCGTCGACCCAGCCGCGTTTTGGCAGATTTCCAGCAAATAGAGTCTTGTTTAATTAGGTTTTTATTTTTTATAAATAGTTCGAAAAACCTCGTTTTTGAGGTTGGACTCCGTATTGTTAGACACTGGATTATTAGTTAGACTCTGTATTATTAGGTTATCTTGAGACTTTTATTATAGAGTGTTGGTGATTTTTGATGATTAATCAAGCGAACTTTCGGATTTTATCCTTACCTCATTGAAGTAAGTACATGAATTCTTATCTACTATATTTGAATATTGTGTTTATGGCTATGAGTAACTAAACTCCATAACTAGGGTTGTGGGAACCATAGGCAAATAATGAGGTAAAACCTAACTAAAATAACAATTCTAGAATAGTGTCTTGCATGTATTAATAATTCTTTCGCTTAGAAGTCGTTTTAACGGATGGCCAACGTTAGAACTCGCCTTAATGGTACTTGCCGGACCAAGGAGGTAGATAATAGGAAAAGAATTATTAACATAGATTTAGTGTATACTATCTAATAGGCTAGTATTGATTGGTACGAGGTAATAACTGATTCAAATATCAAATGCGATGCTTAATATTAGGTAAAGATAAGGGTTAGTATAGCAACACACGTAGCCGGACCAAGGTGCGGAGTGAAATTTTCTAGATGCCGGACCAAGGATTTAGGAATACATAACTTATGACTTTGCATGCAAGATACTAGGAAAGAATTGTCATAGTTAGAATTATAGAGTTATGAACCTGTGGGGAACACGTAAACCCTAGTTACTATGATTAATTGATTAAAATCCAACTGTCAAAGCTGTTAAGTGTCTCTTTCAAGTTCACTAGTTATTTTTTAAGAAATACAAACCCCCCTTTTATTGTTTTTACTTTCCAAGAAAGTCATTGACCAAACAATAGTAATAACAGGTTAAAGTTAAGTGTAGACTATTTTCCTCGTGGGAACGATCCCAGCCTCACTAGTTGGGTTATTTACTTGACACGACCGCTTTACTTCTTATTTCAGAAGTATGTTTGAGCGTATCAAATTTTGGCGCCGTTGCCGGGGATCGAGCAGTGTTGATGGCGGCGATGATAGCCGGATTCGAGGTAGACTTCGCATGGCTTCTCCAGACAGTCATGCACGACAGGGAATTCAAGGTCACTACCACCTACCCCTTCTCGTGCATGATCTTTGCCCTTTGCAGGTCCGCAGGTGTGCCCATATGGCACGTAGATCAGCTGAAGACCCCGCAGGGCACCGTTGACGTCGGCCTCATCAGAGACGAGGCCAATGAGAAGGCCCCAAGCAGAGGGCCCCTTCCGGAGCTGCCCCCACTTGCTGATGATCTTGCTGATACTGTAGCCTAGGCCCGCACAGATATACAGGCGGCGTCCACTGACACTACCCCTGTCTAGTCTATCTCGGGTAGTAGCACTGCCCCGAGCTCCTCTCGCACAGCCCCTCTACCGGCACTGGTCCCGCTTGCTAGGGTCCAAAAACTAGAGGCACAAATGGCCACTCTTCTGCATCATATTCAGCCGTGGATGCAGAAGTCGATTACTGAGTCTGAAGAGCGCCTAGAGAGGAAAATGGTGCAGTTGACTGAGCGGAAGATCGCTAAGGTTAACCAGCGCTTGGACGCCTTTGAGTTGAGGGTGCTAGCCCGACCAGCCCTCCGGTGGATGTGTCGACTCTTCAGGCTGCAGTCGACAGTCTTCGTGCAGACATCGACACGATCTTAGAGGCTAGGGTGCCGGAGTGTGAGGCCCATTCTGTTGAGACTGCTGAGGACACAGTGTTGGTGGCCCTTTTTGCTACTTCAGAAATTCCACCACCTCCCCCTCGAGAGAGTGCCAAGAGGCGTAGTGGTCGAGCAGAGGACGAGGCGCGAGCACGGAAGAATGAGTGCCGAGAGATAGAGGCTGCGAGGAGAGCCCCACTTGCTGAGGAGGAGGCGCACCAAATGAGAGCATCAGAGTTAGCGGCTGGGGCGTCTAACTCCCGCACTATGGAGATAGCAGGAGGCACTACTGATGGTGCGGTTGTTGGTGAGGACACCACTGAGGGTGTCCAGATTGCAGAGGACGTGGGTTCCGGGGAACCGGACCCACCATCTTGCTGATCGACGGCGCTTTGCGCCACAGGTTTGCTTCCCCTACCACTCTAGTATTTAGATTTTTATGCATTGGGGAAAATTGCATGCTTTTTTGTTGGGGGTGGGGTAAATGGATAGTGAGTGTTAGGGTGAAGTCTGAGTAGCCAATTTCACTATCCTCTTTTGGGGTTTTCTTGCCTGTGTTCTTTTTCCCCACAAGACTGATTACTTTTTCTGTTGAACCGGCATGTTTATATCTTTTGTACATAGTTTAATTCTGGAGCATGATGGCTAAAATGATATCCTGATAAACTGGAAAATTATGCATGACTAGGCATAGTAACTGATAATTATGTGGCTCTAAGCATGACATAGAGTTACACCATTGCATTACCCTAAGTCTTAAATTCGAACTAGGTGTCTGATAATCTGGTATAGTGATGAGATGTCAAAAGAGTGTGAGGAAAATTCGAATAAGTCCACTATTGGTACTGAGCTAGAACTTGGCTGGTTAGTCCTGCTGAAGTAAGCTGTAATAGACAATTAGGAAAGGATCATAGGCCCTTATTCAACAAAGCCCATTTCTAGCCTAAATGAAAGAAACCAAATAAAATTTATCCTTCTTTGATCCAAATAATCTGAGCTTAAATTAGACCTTTCTTTTTCACCCAAACTGATCTTTTCTGGGAACAATGTGTTGGCCCTGGTCCCTTCTTGAACATGTGCACCTCAGCTTATGCCAAAAGCATAAGTTGAGGGTGGCTAATGCAGTAAACAACC
>NC_028640.1:21958371-21962128 GCF_001406875.1 Solanum pennellii
TGTGACGGTCCGTAGGTGGCAGCGTAGTGCAGCTGCTGAAGGAAGATGGGGAAGTCTGACCAAGTGTGGGGTTACGAAGTTTGTGGTGGTCCGTCATGGATATGACGGTCCGTNGAGAGAGAAAGAACAAAAGTAAAGTGACTCAAGAATTCGTTGAAATAAAAGTAAAGAAAAAGAAAAATATACAAGAATTACAAACAAGAAATNCAGAGAAGTAATCCCAGTACCCAGATTCCAAGAGTTGAAGTGTTTTGAAACGAAGACCCTCGACAGACCGTTGTGCCTATGACGCTCTGTCATACTTGCCATCGAGGGTGGTGAAGAGAGCAGCAGAAGAAATTGCATAAGTATGGGACGACGGAGTCCATGACGGTCCGTCGTGACCACGACGATCGGTCGTGAGGTCCGTCGACCCAGCCGCGTTTTGGCAAATTTCCAGCAAATAGAGTCCTTGTTTAATTAGGTTTTTATTTTTTATAAATAGTTCGAAAAACCTCGTTTTTGAGGTTGGACTCCGTATTGTTAGACACTGGATTATTTGTTAGACTATGTATTATTAGGTTATCTTGAAACTTTTATCATAGAGTCTTAGTGATTTTTGTTGATTAATCAAGCGAACATTCGGATTTTATCCTTACCTCATCGAAGTAAGTACATGAATTCTTATCTACTATATTTGAATATTGTGTTTATGGCTATGAGTAACTAAACTCCATAACTAGGGTTGTGGGAACCATAGGAAAATAATGAGGTAAAACCTAACTAAAATAACAATTCTAGAATAGTGTCTTGCATGTATTAATAATTCTTTCGCTTAGAAGTCTCTTTAACGGATGGCCAACGTTAAAACTCGCCTTAATGCTACTTGCCGGACCAAGGAGGTAGATAATAGGAAAAGAATTATTAACATAGATTTAGTGTATACTATCTAATAGGCTAGTATTGATTGGTACGAGATAATAACTGAGACAAATATTGAATGCGATGCTTAATATGAGGTAAAGATAAGGGTTTGTATAGCAACACACGTAGCCGGACCAAGGTGCAGAGTGAAATTTTCTACATGCCGGACCAAGGATTTAGAAATACATAACTTATCACTTTGCATGCAAGATACTAGGAAAGAATTGTTATAGTTAGAATTATCAAGTTATGAACCTGTGGGGAACACGTAAACCCAGTTACATTGATTAATTGATTAAAATCCAACTGGCAAAGCTGTTAAGTGTCTCTTTCATGTTCGCGAGTTATTTTATTTAGAAATACAAACCACCCTTTTATTGTTTTTACTTTCCAAGAAAGTCATTGACCAAACAATAGTAATAACAGGTTAAAGTTAAGTCTAGACTATTTTCCTCGTGCGAACGATCCCAACCTCACTAGTTGGGTTATTTACTTGACACAACCGCTTTACTTCTTATTTGAGAAGTTTGAACGTATCAAATTTTGGCGTCGTTGCCGGGGATTGAGCAGTGTTGATGGCGGCGATGATAGCCGGATTCGAGGTAGACTTCGCATGGATGCTCCAGGCAGTCATGCACGAGAGGGCAGTCATGCACGAGAGGGCATTCAAGGTCACTACCACCTACCCCTTCCCGTGCATGATCTTTGCCCTTTGCAGGTCCGCAGGTGTGCCCATATGGCACGTAGATCAGCTGAAGACCCCGCAGGGCACCGTTGACGTCGGCCACATCAGAGACGAGGCCAATGAGTTGGCCCCACGCAGAGGGCCCCGTCCGGAGCTGCCCCCACTTGCTGAATATCTTGCTGATACGGTAGCCTAGGCCCGCACAGCTACACAGCCGGCGTCCAGTGACACTACCCCGGTCGAGTCTATCCCGGGTAGTAGCACTGCCTCGAGCTCCTCTCGCACAGCCCCTCTACCGGCACTGGTCCCGCTTGCTAGGGTCCAATAACTAGAGGCTCAAATGGCCACTCTTCTGAATTATATCCAGCCGTGGATGCAGAAGTCGATTACTGAGTCCGAAGAGCGCCTAGAGAGGAAAATGGTGCAGTTTACAGAGCGGAAGATCGCTGAGGTTAACCAGCGCTTGGACGCCTTTGAGTTGAGGGTGCTAGCCCGACCAGCCCCTCCGGTGGATGTGTCGACTCTTCAGGCTGCAATCGACAGTCTTCGTGCAGACATCGACACGATCTTAGAGGCTAGGGTGCCGGAGTTTGAGGCCCCTTTTGTCGAGCCTGCTGAGGACACAATTTTTGCGGCCCTTTTTGGTACTTCAGAAATTCCACCACCTCCCCCTCGAGAGAGTGCCAATAGGCGTATGGGTCGAGCAGAGGACGAGGCGCGAGAACGGAAGAAGGAGCGCCGAGAGATAGAGGCCGCGAGGAGAGCCTCACTTGCTGAGGAGGAGGCGCACCAAATGAGAGCATCAGAGTTAGCGGCTAGGGCGTCTAGCTCCCGCACTGTGGAGATAGCAGGAGGCACAACTGATGGTGCGGTTGTCGCTGAGGACACCACTGAGGGTGTCCAGATTGCAGAGGACGTGGGTTCCGGGGAACCGGACCCACCATCTTGCTGATCGACGGCGCTTTGCGCCACAGGTTTGCTTCATCTACCACTCTAGTATTTAGATTTATATGCATTGGGGACATTTGCATGCTTTTTTGTTGGGGTGGGGTAAACTGATAGTGAGTGTTAGGGTGAAGTCTGAGTAGCCCAATTCACTATCCTATTTTGGGTTTTCTTGCCTGTGTTCTTTTTCCCAAAAAGACTGATTACTTTTTCTGTTGAACCGGCAAGTTTATATCTTTTGTACATAGATAAATTCTGGAGCATGATGGCTAAAATGATATCCTGATAAACTTGAAAATGATGCATGACTAGGCATAGTAACTGATAATTATGTGGCTCTAAGCATGACATAGAGTTACACCATTGCATTACCCTAAGTCTTAAATTCGAACTAGGTGTCTGATAATCTTGTATAGTGATGAGATGTCAAGTGAGTGTGAGGAAAATTCGAATAAGTCCACTATTGGTACTAAGCTAGAACTTGCCTGGTTAGTCCTGCTGAAAGTAAGCTGTAATAGACAATTAGGAAAGGATTATGGGCCCTTATTCAACAAAGCCCATTTCTAGCCTAAATGAAAGAAACCAAATGAAATTAATCCTTCTTTGATCCAAATAATCTGAGCTTAAATTAGACTTTTCTTTTTCACCCCAACTGATCTTTTCTGGGAAAAATGTGTTGGCCCTGGTCCCTGCTTGGACATGTGCACCTCAGCTTATGCCAAAAGCATAAGTTGAGGGTGGCTAATGCAGTAAACAACCTTCGTTATGGCCCTAACCCAACTTTGGATATTGTGTACCTTGACTCATGCCAAAGCCATGAGTTGAGGGTGGCTATTATGAGGAATGCTCTGGAAAGTGGGGTTGAAAGAACAAAGAGAGAGAAAGAACAAAAGTAAAGTGACTCAAGAATTCGTTGAAAGAAAAGTAAAGAAAAAGAAAAATATACAAGAATTACAAACAAGAAAAGAAGAGAGTCGCTTACACAAATGAAGAAAGAAGTGAAAATAGCAAGGTGAAAGAATGTGAGATACTGGGCGATATAAAATGATACAAAGTGGAAGATTTAGCCGATATGTCAAGGAGGGCAAAAAGTCACTAAAGTATACCTAAATATACCCTACCTGACCCTGAGCTATGATACAAGCTAAGAAAGTCCTATCGTGATCCTAAGGGTTGTATAGCGAACTTAAGGCAGTGAAAATAAGGGCAAGCTTATGGCAATAG